>NW_020664481.1:39332426-39353964 GCF_002925995.2 Terrapene triunguis | reverse complement strand
CATGTGAGTAAAGTTAAGCAGTGCATATGGTACATCTTTGCAGGACTGGGGCCATAGTTTCTATTTTTAATCAAATAAAGCCAAGAGCTTTACAGTAGTTTTTGTTGTTGTTTATTGCCTACCAGACATAGAAACATAGTTTCATATTTAGATCATTCAAATATTCAAGACTGTTGCAACAAAACTAATCAACAAATCTTTGCTGGGTTCATTTTCTTAGTTGCTCTGTTTGGGTGCATGCATCTGTCAAAACATTCTTGCCCAAAACACAGAGCAAGAAGACGTATCAGATGCTTCCCATTCATAAGTTCATCTCTTTCCTTATTTTCACCCCCCCACACACACACTCTAAAAAGGGCTTTGAGATTGAATAGACCCGATCCTGCAAGGAATGCAAAATCAGGTTTTATTACATCTGGGACTGCAAAAAAAATATAGGATCATTGGGTGATGTTCTGGCCCCATTGAAATCAATGGCAAAACACTCACTGGCTACAAAGAGGCCAGGATTTTACCCACTTTATTTGTTAATCATTGGTCCCAATCATGGCTGGCTGGCCCTTTGAGGCAAGCTGGGCTCAGCTTTGCCCATGATTTAGCACAGGGGTGGGCAAACTATGGCCCGCGGGCCGGATCCAGCCTGCAAACTGTTTTAAGCCAGCCTGCGAGCTACACCAGCAGCTCGGTCCCACTCCGGCACTCCAGCCGGGGTGCTGGGTCTGGGGCCGCACCACGTGGCTTGGCCCCGCTTCGGCGCTCTGGCTGGGGGGCAGGGTCAGGCCGCACCACACAGCTCCTGGAAGCCGCAGCATGGCCCCGCTCCATCTCCTACGTGCTCCAATGGGAGCTGCAGAGGTGGTAGCTTGCAGATGGGGCAGCGTGCAGAGCCGCCTGGCCGCGCCTCCGCGTAGGAGCCCAAGAAAGGACATGCCACTGCTTCCGGGAGCCGCTTGAGGTAAACCTGAGGGTTCCCGGAGCCTGAACCCCTGAGCCTCTCCCCACTCTCCAACCCCCAGCCCCAGCCCTGATCCCCCTCCCACTCTCCAAACCCCTCAATCCCAGCCTGGAGCACCCTCCTACACCCCAAACTTCTCATCCCCAGCCCCACCCCAGAGCTTGCACCCCCAGCCAGAACCTGCACCCCTTCCTGCCCCAGCCCTGATCCCCCTCCCACCCTCCGAACCCCTCGGTCCCAGCCCAGAGCATCCCTCCTACACCCCAAACTCCTCATCCCTAGCCCACACCCCAATCCCAATTTTGTGAGCATTCATGGCCCGCCATACAATTTCTATTCCCTCAGGCCAAAAAGTTTGCCTACCCCTGATTTACCAGCTATCCCTCACTTGTGAGCTGGCAAAATAAGAGCTAATTAGTGGTCCCAGCTGGGTGTAATGGTGCTTAATTAGAAAGGCTGACCCCAGTCAGTGGTGTTGAAGCAGGGTGAGCACTGTTTAAACAGAGATGGGAGCTCAGGAAGACCCTGGAAGGAAGTTTCCTCTCTGGACAGAGCCTGAGATAGTCAGGCTGTTACCCACAGGGCCAGCCAAAGGAGAGAAAGACTCACAGGGACCAGAGTAGGCTCCTGTGGGAATCTCTGTGATAGACCCTAAATGAAGTGGGGAGATCATCAAAGGTAAACTGCAGGAGTCCCTGGCAAAAGGAAGCAGCTGGGGGAAGAAGCAAGATAAGAGAGGCTCTGCAGGGACCAGGAGAAGGGGTGGAGAAGCCCAGGACTTCAGTAGTACCTGAGAAGGGCAGAAGAATTATTAGTCTGAGCATTTGATTTGGACTTTAAGTTGGATCTTTTTTGTTATCCCAGATGGAGAGTAAACTGTTGTGTGACTTGGCCAGAGGGTTGAGCTACAGAACTCCTACAGAGGAAGTGAGGAGAAGACCGTGGCTGGGACTGGTCATAACAGCCAAGGAAGTGCCCACTGATGGGGAGAACAAGAAATGAAGTTCCCTGAAACATGGTGCCCAGGCGTGAGGGGCTACCCTAGAGGTGAGGGCACATACATGACAAAATTCTAAATGATATGGGATTATTTTCTTCCATAAAATCTCTAAGATCTTCATAATTTAATATCTGTCAATTTACATATATGAAAGCAAAACCCAGACCTCAAAATAGGGAAAGAGTGTGTGATGTACTGCAGCTCTGTCAAGCTTTTCTTTCCTTTCTTTTTCTAAATGGCAGTGGGTCAGAGCATAACCATCTCTCCAGTTAGAACCTTGGCGATGCCCTAAGATCTAATTTAGATCTACCATAGGTTGTCCTTTCTCCTAATGAGGAGCAACTGATGGGTATAGAATGAATGGTACACTTCATAATGTACTGAATCACTGTGAAGAGTTAATAAAGGAAGATTTGGGTGTAAGGTGGAAAAAATTTAGACCAAATTCTACTCTAAAGTCAACAGGGTCACTCTTGATTTACTCTGGTGTAATTCAAAACAGCAGTGAGTTTAAGAATGGCCATACTGGGTCAGACCAAAGGTCCATCTAGCCCAGTATCCTGTCTTCCGACAGTGGCCAATGCCAGGTGCCCCAGAAGGAATGAACAGAACAGGGAATCGTCAAGTGATCCATTCCCTGTTGCACATTTCCAGCTTCTGGCAATCAGAGGCTAGCCACCATCCCTGCCCATCCTGGCTAATAGCCATTGATGGACTTATTCTCCATGAATTTATCTAGTTCTTTTTTTAACTGAGTTTATTTTCTCTTTGAGTGAAAATGGACACTTTCTACTAATTATTGCAAAAATCCTCAGTATTGCCAACCCCAAATGTTCAAAAATCATGAGTCAGGAACCAAAATATTATGAGATTTAAATTGATTTATTTAGTATGTCTGAGTGATTGTGTGCAGGGGGGTAGTGGTGGTGGTGTTGGTGTTTTGTGTGCCTTTTGGGGTTCATTCAAGTCACATTTTCATGCTTTTCTCTGCATCCATGAGGCCTAGAAAGCTGAGTGTCTCACAAATCACTTGTCTCCAGGAGTTGGGCCTTGAAGGAAAACCCCATGTATTGCCAGACTCTTGATAAAACAGGGAGAGTTGGCAACCCTGACTCCCCTAATGCTGAATCATGGCCTAGTTCTCCTTTGTAAAGTTCAGTCTCCCATTACATTCATTTGCTGAGTTGATGATTTAACCATTTCTTAATGATTTTTAACTATTTTTAATGTACCATGCAGAACTATATTTGCAGTGAATATTCTGAGAAACCATGTTTAATTTGGTATTGATTAATTAAAGTTCCTCCTTGTCCTGGTGATGTGTACCTGATCAATCCTTCCCTTTCCACACCCCCATAAAAAAGGATTGGGTAAAATAAAAGCAGCAATTTGGTGAAGCAGGACAGGGGTATAAACTGAAGTATTCTAGCCTTGTTCAGACTTTCCTCAGACTGATGCCTACAGATTTTGGTTTTATTCCAGTTCAAAATATAGTGCTTGGTCCTGCAAACATACCATATAGTCACAGGAGTGCTACTTACACAAACAGCCTCACTAGGCCAAATTCTGCTTTCGGTTACCCCATTGCACAGCATGAGTACAGCCCCAATCCTGCAAAGATTTAAACATGTTTAACTTCACACACAGTGCGTAGTCCCATTGATCCAGTGCATGAGGTTAAGCATGTTTTTGTCTTTCCAAGATCAGGACCTAAATCCACTGATTTACCTGGTTTTACTAGAAGCAGGTTTGGCCAATTACTTCAATGAGATTACTTGCATAAGCACTACTCACAGGAGTAAGGAGCTGCAGGGTAGGGGCATACATTTTGAAATATAAAGGTTATTCCTTTCCCTGTCACTGCCCAGATAGTGATGTTAAAATAGTAAGTAATATTAGGTTTTTCAGCTGAGCTCTTGTTCATCCTTGTGGAAAAATCTAAAGTTGAAAGAAACAGGAAAATTAAAATGCTCTACATCTACTTAGTCCATTATGCACCAAGTGACCCTAACAAGCCACATTCAGTGTCATGTAAAACGTTGAAGATGTTTGTACGGTTTTGACAGCTTTCCTCACAACCCCTAAAGATGAATTCAAGGTAGTGTCTAGGAAGATGCCTAAACTTCATCACAAAGCTTTACAAACCTGATTTGGAATTTGTTCCCTGAAATGGATGTTAGTAACCCTTTGAGTCTTAGTTACACCTCTATCTTGCCTGTTTGGAAAATGAGTCTTGCAGTCAGTGAATTAAAAATAGCTTGTTGTTTCTTAAGGGGCCTTTTGAAATATGCAGTATAGAAAACCTCCTGCAATGCATGACGCTGTGAAGAAAACAATTATTCTGGCAACATAGAGCCCCCTCATTCGCTTACTCTCAGTCAAAGCCCCCATCATTTGTCTGAGCTAAATCCAGACCCTGGCTTATGCAGCAGTAAGGGATAGATAAGCTCCTTATAACTGCATAAAGCAGCTGCACTCCAGACTGATGAATCCTTCAGTGGGTGCATGAGGGTGGGGCAAGGGGGACCAGTGCCTGCTGGGAGTAGCTCAAGGGCAAGGCGTTAATGCAAGCAACCCTTTTATGTCCTGTCCCCAACCCAAGCAGCTCCATGTGTATCCAAGCCCGCTGACTCTGCTCCTTGGGTTAGCAGGAGAAAGTAACCTCTGCCCTGGACTGGGACCAAGGCTCTGTATTTTTGAATATGGTGTTGGGAACAGGGGAGTCTGGGGTCTTTTTATACCCCTGACTGATTGCCTTCAGAGGGGTATTCTACGGCCTCTTGGTCCACTTGTTCCTTCCCTGTCCATGAAACAATATCTCTGGGGCTGGGGCGAAGCCGGAGGGCTGATTGCTGCATGGACACTTGAGTCCATTCCCTGCATGGACGCATAAGGCTGTCCTAGCCCCCACAGACCATGTCTGTTGTCACTCTCCCCCTCCCCCGCCCATGGTTATGCAGTGCTCAGTCAGGTTACTCGGGCAAGGGACTGTGGACTGGTTTGCCCTTGCATTTGGTCAAATCCTGAGAGCTGCTGAGCACCCCCGACTGCTATTGACTCCAATCAGAGTTGCAGGGGCTCAGCACTTCCCAAGATTTAGCCCCTGGCTTTTTTTTAAATGTATGTTTCCCCTTAAACCTCTAACGTGCCCTCAGCATATTTGTCTAATTTCACCATTTTTGTGTTTACTCTTTTTTTACCCCCAACATGGCTTCCCTTAGCATTGTGATAAAACATTTTGCCCTTGTTTTACACCCAAAGCGCTGACAGAAGTCATTAAAAGAAAAATTCCAGTTAAAACAAATGTGATTATTTTTTTATTTAAATAACCTTAGCTTTGATTTCTGATTAGTTTGCCACCTTGATGAATCACATCTAGTGCAAAACTAAAACCCTAACACACAAACACTTATCAAATCATTAAAATCAAACTAACAATATTGGTTGGTTAATATAGTAAATGTTCAAAATCTTTACCCAAGAAAGATCTGAAGTTTATGCCCAGAATAGTAACTTGCCTTTACAATAGACACAAAGTTTCCACCCCTTCCAAAAATTGTCAGCAGGTTTTTTTCTGTTTGACATTTGCTCGCCATCACATCCCTCACTTTAATACTTTGTTAGCATGTTTCTAAGCATATTTGCAAAACAAGAAGCTTTAGAACCTAAAATCCAGGCAAAACTGCTAGCTTTAGGGGTCACTTTCAGAAGGCCAGACTGTGCGACTGCCTTACCCTTGGCAAGTGGGGGACACACATCCCTTCAGTGGGACCAGCGTGAGTAAGGAGTTCACAATCTAGCTCTTAATCTTCGCAGGAGGATGAAAAATCTAACCTATTCCATGCTTTTCTTGATAAAAGGAAAGTGCTCCTTACCTCATCATGCTCCTTGAAGGGCAGAACATAACATTGAGAATGAAATAATAAAGGCCTGGTGGTTAATTATTTACTTTATAATTAAAAATGTACCAATCACTAACCAGGATCCCTAGAGGTTAACTGCGCATTTAATTTACAGCTCATTTTCCAAAAGTTGGGTATGAAATTGTTCATCACAAATCTGTTAGTATTTTGGGAATTCATGGGATTTTTAGAAAACAACATACCTTCTCTTAAACTCCCATAAAACCACGGGAGTCTTGTCATTGATTTAATTGGGAGCAGGACTGGGCCTTAATCATGAATGATAATTCAAGATGAATGTTAGTGCAAAGGAAACATTGGGGATCATTAGGATGAAGGGTGTGTTGACTGTTTCCATACTATATCCTTACTTTCAGGGATTTATCCATTTCAGTTTTCGATCTGACATTTAATTAGCTATGCTTTGTAGTAAAGTTAGTTGAGTTATGCATGCATGATTGACTTAGTTATCCGGTGAATGTGTGTGTCTTGCAAAATGTGCATTGAATGAGATGGTGTTCTGCAGGAGCTGTTATTGGCTTGACCACTGCCACTTATTCCTTGAATATAATATTAATTTGATCTCTGCACCCCATTTATCTGAAAGTTTAAAAATTGTGTATTAACTTAACTATGAAAAAGAAACAAAAGAACTGTGTGTTGTTGTTTTTTTTAAAGTGGGACATTCCAAAAACGTTGTTTACAAAGCAGTGACAACTCCAGCTGTGCTAAGCGGTCTCCTAGCAAGTTTAACTGTCTAGTAGAGAATTCCTTGCTTCACAGACAAATTCTCCAATGGTGCAGGGTTAATATAGTGGCTCTTATGCTGGCTTTCTCCTAGCATGCAGTACGACCAGCATATCCTTTGCCTGGGTTCCCAGGAGGGAGTTTAGCAGCCAGGGATCACCAGGCATGTCAGGTGTAAAGTAGCACAGTCTTGAGGTTCAGGTTGCCATCTGTCTAGTTTTCACCTGGACAGTCTGGGTTTCGGCTTGTGTGTCCAGGTGCCCTTTGACAAGACCTGATCCTCAGTTGTTGTTTTTTTTTTATCTGGGGGGAAGCGAAGCAGGCGGCGAGGCCTCAGGAGTCTGGTTACCAGCCATTAGAAAGGTGGCAAACCTACTTGAGATGGCTCCATTTTACACTGGGGTTTAGCCTGTCTGCCAGGCAGACTTGGGATTTGGAGGCAAGGTTGAAGAGGGGACATAGAAATGTACCTTTGGATACCTTCTAGTTCAGCATGAAGCTCAGTTCAGCTAGACCATAACTGGATCATCTTTATTCTTACCAAGTATAAAGAAACATATATTCTATCAGGCTCTTGTGCTGCTGCCTGTCACTGTGGTATCATGTCCACATTAACTTTTATATTGTAAGCTCTTTAGGGCAGGGGTTATGTTTGTTCTGTTTGTACAGCTCCTAGTACAGTGGGGTCCTGGTCCATCACTAGGGCTCCTAGGCACTATCACAATACAAATAAATAGTAGTAGTAACTCACATATGCATGAGCATGCACACACTACATGTATATTAATATAATTCTATTGCCTTACCTATGTTACAAGTAAAACCTTATCTTAATTTGTACTGAAAGAATTAAAAAGCCTAATCTACTTTTCACTACTTCTGCTTGGTGATGTCTTTGCATTGCAGCATGGGCAGTGAATAGAGACCAGGTGCTCAGATAGTACAGAGATGAGAATATGGTATACAGGTTGATAGACACTAACCAGTTTTGTATTTTCATAGTCAGTTCCCATTTCCAGATTCTCCTGGACTAGCACAAGGCTGCAATGTGTGGGTTGCAAATCCTGCAGAGAAACATTGATTTGTTAATTCCAATTAAAACATTTTATTCTTTAAAAAATCATGGAAACCTTTCTACTGCGCCTATCTGTGACCTGATAGCGATTCTTTAGGAGCTTGCATCAAGCTTCTAAGCATATTTTCCAAGTTGGACTGGGTAGCCTGGTTGAGCTGCAATAGTACGGTATAAAGCATTCTGTGAACAGTGAGTGCAAAAGAGCATATGCAACAATGGCCTAAAAGATTTCCACTGCAGAATGGACTTAGGGTAAAAATGAGGGAAGGATGTCAGATTGCATTAATTATTAAACGCTCCATCCCTATCCATCAACAGATTGGCAACAAGTGTACCATTCCCCCACTGCCCTGTAAGCACCCAGGACCCCTGACATTCAAGGAGAGAGTAATTTAATTTGCTATGCTGTCTTAATCATGGATGGATGTACAGCAAAATCTGACATTTTTATCTAGACTTTATTATGTAAAACAATGGGGTGAGGGACCCAGTTTATATTGCACTGTTGACAGCTGATGTTTTTCAATAATTTTTGTAGCAGCAGAGGAGTGTCACTCTCCTGCTCCTATAGAGCGACTGCTGCAAAAGTGACAGTACATAACAAAGGAGGGTGAATAGATATAGTGGAAGTCAGCATAAAATGCTGAGCATGTGATATAAGGGAGTCTCACAACTGAGATACCTGCAAGGTACTAGCTTAACATTTGACATATCAAAAGAGCATTTCATTATTGTTTGTACTAAAGCAGGTCAGTGGATAGACCTCATTACCAATTCCGGCAGTGGAAAGTCGTTGACTTTAAAATGCAGTTCATGTGAGTTGGTTTGCTTTTAAAATGCATCGTAGGTTCTTTAGTAGTAGAGGAATAGAATATCAGGGTTGGAAGGGACCTCAGGAGGTCATCTAGTCCAACCCCCTGCTCAAAGCAGGACAAATCCCCAGACAGATTTTTACCCTAGTTTCCTAAATGGCCCCCTCAAGGACTGAACTCACAACCCTGGGTTTAGCAGGCTGATGCTTCAGCCATGTTTTGTTTGATTGTTTAGGGATTTGGGGTTTGTTTTTTATAACACCCTGGATCTTGGGAGGTAGTGAATAGATCTTTGCTATGATGCCTCATAATGTATCAAGTCATTTTGAGCTGAATGTAAAAGCAACTGTTAACTTTAAGCACAATAAAGTCAGGAAATACCACAGTCTTACAATAACTTCAACGAGCTTTGCAGGTAACCAGAAAAGAGGCACCAAGAGGAGGCAGCCTCAGTGTTAGCCAGCAAAGGCTATTTACAACTTTCTAGATAATCCTCTGCTACTTGCATTGCACCTAGAAATGTATGATAAGCCAGGCCAGAGCACAGAAGTTATGTGCTCCTTTTGGCCTGACCAATTTAATTCATCTGGTGATATTTTCTACTAGCTGAAGCTTCTGGATGTTTTGTTAAGCAGAGCACATTGCAGTAGTTCAGCCTGTTCCTCTGCCATGGCATCTGCAAAGTATAGACTCTTCTGAGTGGGGGACATCATGGCACAGATTCTGTGCCCACTCCTCAAGCCCTGGCTATTAGCTACCCCCCAGGCACCATTTTGGGGCTGAGTGGAACTGTTTTTTAGGAGAATGGGAAAACAGATATTGTATGTATAAAATACATGTTCTTGGGCTCAAGCTCTTTGCCAAATTTATGTCAGAGTCAAATCTTTTACTACTCATGTGATGTGATATGGGAAATAGAAAAAGTTTGCCAGCTCCCAATTGGTTTTCACCTGATTGTTTTAAACAGAACAGTTTGAGGAGACAAAGAAAAAAAGAGAGTGAGACGAGAAATCCTTTAAATGTTCTCCATCTGTTTTTGTCTGTGGTGGTAATCCACTGGGGGGAAGAGTGACAGTTTTCAGGATAGGTGATTATTAGGGCATGATAGTTGTGGGAAGATAAGAAGTCCATAGCTGTGCCTCCTAGAGCAGAGCGCTAGAACTTTGTGTAGGCTTCTAAACTGAATCAGCTGTTCCCCCTTTGATTTTTAAATTGTGTTTCAGTATAATTTTATTTAAGGATAAATATCAGATCCCTCTTTCTCTCCCTCGAGATGCAAACTGTCATTGAGTAGGGGGGCAGTTCAAACCAGTCAAACTCTTAATTTTTTAAACTGGAAACTTGTTTTAAACGTTCAAAAACTTCAATACTGGCAAGGTATGGTTATTTTCATTTAAAAAGGAAACCAAATTGTCCTAGGAATGATAGACAATAACAAATAAAATAATAGACAATGTTAATTAGACAACACCTTTGTTTAGGGATAGAGATGCAGTGAGATCTTTGAAATGTACAGAGTAACCATACATAACAGTACATTTTTTTTAATAGAATTGGCCATTGTACTTTACCTAACTTCAGTGTAATATTATTATCCTACCTTCATTGAACTCCTGGTGAGCATTCCTTTGGGTTCTTAATCCTTAGTTCACTGTTCATTCTTTTTCACTTAAGAATGATCATAACAAGGGCTTAACTTCAGCCAGAGCTGTCCAGATCAGAGCTCTGGTAAATATTTTTAAACCTGTGGGGCTAAAGCCCCAAGCCCTGGCATGCCTCCTCCCTCACAGGGCTAAAGCCCTGAGACCTCCCCAGTGTGCAGCTGAAGCTCGGAGCCCCAAATGGGGAGAGGGAGCATGGGGAGCTCTGGGAAATATTGTTTGAGAAATTAAGCCCTGATCATAACCATGTTCTACCACTTCTTTATGGTGAGGGTGGGATGACTTTAGTAATGCCTTTTTCTGAGAAAATATTCCCGAGTGAAACTATTATTTGGTAATGCTACAATTTACCCAAGAAATAGGCATTTAGGGAATAATAAAGCATCCAGGGATTTGACTCTTTCTATTGTAAATATTTTTGTTGTGGGAAAGAAATTATACTTGTTTAGCATCTTTCCTATTGTAAAGCTACAGTGGTATTTTAATAATAATAAATTGAGGAGACTTCACTTTGTTTACAGGTTAGCAGGATCAGATGTAGATTGGATATTAGACTATTTCTTTCCACCATAGAACATAGGTGCTGGAACTAGGGGTGCTGCTGCACCCCCTGGCTTGAAGTGCTTTCCATCATATACACGGTTCATAGTTCTGGTTCAATGGCTCTCACCACCCCCACTATACAAATTGTTCCAGCACCCATGCCATAGAAAATGCTGATAAATCCACTGTGAACAATTGTAATTATGCCAACAACACAAAAGCCACCACCACTGAATAGTAAGAGGCCCTCTAGTTAGCAGTCAGCAAAAAGGCAGAGGATTAAAGGGTGTGGAGACTGAATTACCTTCCTATCCTAAAGCCTGTCTCTCAAAGTCAGGGCTGATGTACCATGGCAAAGCAGTACAGGAAAGGTTGCAGTGCCACTGCCCATGCTGTGTGTGTTCTGGAAATAAACAGAAGACTTTGCTCCCTGCAAATCTCTTTCTGGTAACTTTCATAAGCACTAGATTCACACACACTAACAATAGCATTCTGAGCTGACTCTCCAATTGCAGATCTCAAAGTGCAAAAAATTAGAGATGATACTGATACTCAAAGATGTGGAGTGGAATTTTCCAAGGCATTTAATAGAATTGGGAACCCAATTCTCATTGACATTCAGTGAGTTGGGCACCTAACTCCTGTAGGTGCAATTGAAAGTTCCACCTAATAACATGAGGCTGGAGGAACTTCATGTTGTATTTCATTGATCCCAGAAGTATTGTCCCTAGAAAACAGTAATTCTACTGTTACAGGAAAATGAGTTGGGATTAAATTACTATTAATTGTCCTATTGTGGTAGCACCTAAGGGATCTAGTCATGAATTGGGAACCATTGTGTGAAACCCTGTACAAACATAACAGACAATGAGTATTTAGAATAAATATCTTTGTACGTATTTCAACAAGGGAGAAGATTAGACTGGTCATGGTCTCTTTAGACCAACTCAATTTGTTTCAAACAGTTCCACTATGTGACAATGCTCTCTCTATAAACAATTAAATACTTTGCATTTTATAAAATCTTTGCCAGGGTGTTCATAAATATGTCAGGTTAAAGAGCTGTCCAAAATCCATTCTTGCAAATTAATGAATACAGAAAAATGTCTGATTTACAATGCACAGTAGTCATGAGCACACCTATTAACCATGACCTTGAGGAGGCTTTGCTGCCACATTCATGTTGTAGCATGAAGTGACAATCATCATACATTGTGCCTTATGACACCCCAAATTTTAAACAGTGGTCTTGCATCACATTCCTTGTATCTGTTAAAAATGGAATTCAGAGCCCACATTCAGTGAAGCAACGGTATCTAGTGTGTCCTACAAACAAAGAATAAATCCGACAGGCTATCAACCCTCCAGTGGTCATTCTGAAAGCATAAGGTGACTAAAAGAGCAAAGCTTCATAAAACATTTGTAGTGTTGGCATGGAGTCCAAGGGGAACATGCTCAGATTCTGTGCCACAGCAGGTGCATGTGACTTGGGATGTTTTGCAGCAGAGTTAACCCTCCAGTGTAAATAGATGCAGTTGTGTTGCCACTGCTGAGCAGGGTTAGATGATTGTGAGCATAGTTTAGTGCAGTGAAGAGTACTGCATTCAGTTGAAGTTTCAGGGGGAAGAGGGTTAGGGAAATGCATGGAATCAGCTGTGTTGGACTTTAACCAAAACACCAAGGTTAACACCTCTTATGACAATTGTCATGGGCTCTTTACAAGCATTCAATAACTTGGTTTTACCTGTGACCCAGGCACCATTCTAGAGCATTGATTGACTACATGTTCTGAGCAAAGAATGCCATCTGCAAAAGCACTGATTCCTCTTCCTGCAGTACTTGGCTTTTCCTTGGAGGTCTCTCAAGTATTGATCCACATGTAGCTTGTGAGCACTAACAAGATCCAGCAGTAAGGTGGAATGGATATACACTAGTTATTCTGTGTGTGGAAAAAGTAAAACCCACCTATACAAAAACTTAGCCATGAAAGTTTGAAGCTCTTTTGAAAATATCATGCTAGATGGGAGGTGAGGGAAGTAGGAGAGAACAGGAAGAGTGTTTTGGTTAGAGTTGGGAGTTATGAATTTACGTAAGAGAATAAGTTCTATGCCTAGAAATTAAAACTGATGCAACACATGACTTACTAAGACAACAGCTAGACAAGCCATCTAATCAATAGGGAAAATCAGAAATATTAATAAGGAAGCAAAAAGAACACTAGAACTAAGTGGAAACAGCACTCTAGACCAGAATGGCATGTCACTCATATTAGCCACAAGGCTTCCAAGCTGAGGCTTTTGTCAGAGCTTCAGAGAATTCCCCTATCTGTCTCTTCTGCAACAGGACAGTTCCCAACGGGGGGGGGGGGGGGAAGAGAGAAAATGAAGCTCATTTGCTCCTTTAACACCATGTAAGGCTATAAAGCACCTTAGGAGTAGCACAGCATGAACTTAAAGATATCCTCTATTGAGACACAAGACTTGCATCTGGCTAAAGCTTTTACACAGCAGGCTTATTCCTGCTCCTGTTGAAGCCCATGGGAGTTTTGACACCTTAAACAGGTGAAGGAACAGGCCCTTACTGGCTGAGTAGTTCTAGTGAAATAAATGGGTCTACTTATGTGGCCAAGGAGCTATCGGTAAAAGAATCGATCCATTGTACATTTATATCAAATACTCTTGATTCAAGATGAATGACATCCATTTTTAAAACCCAGAATCTTATCTAGTGTACATCTGCATAGATCTACTGAAGTCTATTTATACCAGCTGAGAATGTTCCTGGCTAACTCCTTGTCTGGACACTTATTCCATTTTAGTTTAATGCACTTCCTGAGCAGGCAGACACTCATTCCAGAATAAGGAAGTTATTCAGAAATATCTAATCATGAAAGTCCATGTGTAGACAAGTCCTAATTAGGCTCTGTGCTTGGTAGATTTTTTTGTACAGTAAACACTAGCAGAAAAATACTGCTGTCTCACTTTGTGCTTGCTATGAGAAAAAAACACGGCCTAATAGTATAACAGGAAATAACTTTATTATAAAATCTGCATGTAAACAAGTAACAAATTGAGTAACAGTTAATGGAAGTGCAAATTAACTTCATAAAATGATATTTATTCTGTATCTAACTATATCTATTTTGCTAACTCCCATTCTAATGCTGTTTGAACTGCCCCCCCCCCATTTAAATTTAAAAAGTATTTATCATTGCTTTTTTTAATACTAAAAAAGTGTACGAGCCTGCGTACAAACGTTTTCAAGTTTTGCTCTGCAAAGGAGACAAGTTTTTCACTTCCCATCATCCTTTATCTTTGCATCTCTGGTATCCACAGGACAGGAGGACATGTAACAAATGTACACAGTGAAAACGAGGGCATATGAAGCCACTTGTTTAAAATTAGTTCATTTACTTGCACACACTGATGCTTAAACCATTTACCACTGAAGTGAACATGGTAATACAACTTCCAGGTCTTGCTTATGAACCATAAGGCATTACGGAGAGTCCAATAAGTCATTCATTTTTATGACCATGTAGGTTTGTCCACCCTTTTCATAAGTCAAATGCTTGTTCACAACCCATGTGCAGCATCTGGCCTGGCTGAAAGATTCTAAAGCACAGATAAATCATGGCAAGACTTTGACTTTGCCTTGAAAGCCATTTTCTTATTGTTCTTTGCCACAATTCTCCCAAGAAATCGCTTTGCCTTTTTGCTTATGCTTTCTCTTCTTTTTGTGTTGGCCATTCTCCTGGCATTGTCCTCCTTACTGTCTTTGCGAAGTCTGATTTGTCGAATGATACCTTCAAACAGGTCCTTCACATTATGATGAAGAGCAGCCGACGTCTCAATGAATTTGCAGTCAAACACCACAGCGCAGGCCCGTCCCTCTGGAAATAGAGAAAAAGAGAGGCAAGTGAGTGACAGTAGAATGAGATTTTCCCTTCATGCACATCGGCATCCAAAGCTACAATGTGACTTAAAAAAAACAAACACATGCACACCTTATTAGGGGAATAGGGCCTTTATACCACTATTGTACTTTGAGGCATGTTGAGATGAATTTCCAGTCATAGAATCATAGAACTGGAAGGAATCTCAAGAGGTCATCTAGTTCATTCCCCTGCATCCTTGGGGATCCTCGGAGAAGGCTGTCCGCAGTCTTTTCAAGATAACATGCTAGGGTTGGACATCTCAATTCCACCAATTTGATGGAACATAAGGCAACAGACAGTCCCTCAAATAGCGTGGCCCACTATTGTTCACAGTTTAAACGAGATGTGTGAACACGCTTATACAAGAGGGCAGCCAGCATAAGGCACAGAGAGCAGGTATCACCATTGCTTTCAGGTGAAAGCTCTGGTGCAGCTGTACTGTCACATTCTGCAAAAGCTGTAACCAGTGAATTTTCTAAGATGGTTCCAAATAAAGCATGTTACAGCTAGGAAGGCCAAATCACCAGACCCATAGCTAGCGGTCAGGAAGGCATAGGTCACTCTGGTGTAGTGAGGTCTGCATCCACAGTAGAGGTTACCACTAATATTTCAGAGATAAAGCTACTTTTCACCACTGCTGAAGCATGAATTTCCATGTTCAGCTTGTGGTAAAACAATGATCCTGAAGTTGTAAACTTAATCAACTTGAGCAGAGCAAACCACATCAATAAAGAGGCTCACCACTGGGGCAATAAAGACTTTCTGGGCACTGCACCAGCCACAAGCAAGTGACTGCTCCATGTTGCCTGGGTTGAGCAACCTGTGCAGGCTAGTGGGCAGTCTAAAGCAGGGAATGAGACGACACCATGACAGAATCACCAGACTGAAAGAGCTAGTATCTCATCAGGGTACTGATGGTATCTTGTAACATTCCACCTAGTGAATATACAAATGATTTTTTTTTTTAGATGTGGATTCAGTGCTGATGTGGATTCATGCAGATGCTTGGTTGACAGTCTTGGACATTGAAATACACAGGAAAGTGTCAGCATGGACTCAAGCAGGGCAAGCGTCCCCACATTGCCCTGCCAACATATCTCCATCCCATCATGAGATCACTTTATAGGAGAAAGGATTGTTCAGTCTATATGGTCTTGCCCTCAGCAGAAATTGCCAGTTGTGGGTTTTGTACCTGTGTGCATTAGGAACAGAATTGACACATCAAGTCATTTCATAAGTGTCCTTGGGCAGCCAGAAGATGGCTAATGACTTTCAGTCACTATTGACCTTGAGATGCACGCAGTAGTACCCTGAAGCTGCAGCTCTAAGCCACTCCTTTACTACTGCAGCTTCATGGCACTATGCCAAGGATAGTCACAAATCAACCAGCTCTGCTTCTCTGACAATTTGCTTCTCTATGCTCCAAACTCTTTGAACATGGAATGTCTATGAACCAGACTTCAAATCATGTCCCTTTCTGCAGTAGAACTGGATTCTCTGCAGCCTTGGTTATTAACTTTGACTTGAATTCACAATTCAGTAGCGTCTCTTACCATCTACTGAGACTTCTCTGGATCGGACGAGGTCACTTTTATTCCCTACCAGAATGATGGGAATATCTTCTGTTTGTCTTGCTCTTCTTAGCTGAATTCTCAGTTCAGAGGCCTTTTCAAAACTAACTTTGTCTGTCACTGAGTACACAATAATATAGGCATCCCCCATTTTCATACAATGATTCTGAAGCCACTGGCTGTCATCCTAAAAGGAAAAAAGAATGGAACCATTTATTGCATTGAAAATACATAAAACTAAACATTCTAATAAGTGAATGATTTTGGAAACCCTGCTACAGCTAGTTTTCTTGCAATTCTTTTATATGACATTTTAAGTCAGTATTAAAAATTTTACTAAATCATTCTTGGGAGGGAAAAATCCCAGTTTTGGATGTTATATGATGAAGTAAAAGCTTTTCTATTTCCATAAATTGCATCAATGCCAGGGATAGGCCAGATTGCGACCCCCTTACTCTGATTGATAAGCGGCTACTCCCAGGACTGCCTCATTGGCTTGATTGAATCTGCTTATTCAGGTAACTCCCCAACAGCAGGAGTAAGGGGTTCAGTCTGGCCCTAAACTTGGTCTGAAATAGCCTAGCTACTTGAAATGTACTCTAGAAAACGAGATGAGTGAATACAGAACAAAGAATCTCAATATTTTCTATTAGGATGTTACTTAACAATAAATAGCCATACACAATCATCTTATTCTGAATCTATGCCTAGGCTGTGCAATTAACAAATAACCCATAAATAAAATGAACTATTCGTACCTGCTCCCATATGTCAAACACTATGAGAGAAGCTTCTTCTCCATCGACTATAATCGATCTGTTATATGTATTCCCTGTAGAGAGAAAATTTTAAATTATTAGACTTCATTGACTGCAAAAATCTTGGCAATCAGAACACTTAACACCTGACAGACTAAGGTAGAGTGATTATCACAGTTATTGCTTCCAAACCTGTTCTTACCTAATTTACTATTTATAGATATTTTCATTATGGTGATAGAGAAGGTTGCATGGTATGTGCAATATATAAAATACTGTTTGTCTCTAACAAATTTTGAATTCAAAAATATTTTTTTTAAATGCTTCAATGTTCGAGTACTGACCTAAGCCAAGAAAAGTAGGTAAATTCAGAGTAAAGGCCATCACTCCATCCTTCACTCACCATGTTATACCTAAATATTGTAGCATATATTTAAAAGTAATCTTTACTCAAGGCATTCTCATTGACTCAATAAGGACTTCAGGATTGTGCCCCAGGGTATAGAATATTATGCACTGAAGTCTCACCCCAAAGACTCCCGCAGTCCAGTCGCAATACATAGGCACAACTATATAGAGTGATAAACTTAGCTCTGCATTTTCCTGCTGTTTGGGTTCAAGCGAGAACCCTCATCATTTTAGGGAGGCTTTTTTTTTTTTTAAAAAAAACTTAATGTCTGGCTTTTTTAGGAGTAATGTTTAAAGGTGCCTCGATTTCCTTACTCCCCATGAGCAAAACTGTGAACTTTGCTTCAGGGCAGTTCTAGTCAATTGACTGCCATCTATGTCATCAATAAGACAAATTTAGAAACATACTATATGTAAAATGGGGAAAATGATACAGCCCTCCTTTGTAAAGTGCTTTGAGCTCTACTGATAAACTCAATATAACAGCTGGGTATTATTTGTTACATGAACCTTTAAACCATCTAATGGGACTGTGTATTAAATTATGAAAAATTAGTTTGTTCAGTAGCCAAACTTAAGTGTTAAGAAACTTAACTGTTTAAGAAACTTAATTGTTAATTTTTCTTAATCATAAAAAGCCTTTGTTTATTCTATAGAATAATGCCCTGAAACTAAGCCTTTCCTTACTAAGAGGAACATGTAATGAGGATCCCAAATCAGCTACATTTAAACTAATATTAATGTATTGATATAACTGAGTTAATTATCAACTATAGTCACACTTAATATGCATTCATACAGTAATATGCTTATGCAAGCCTATTAGTGTGTGAATACACATTCATTTTGTTGAACCACACATTGGGTTATATCCTATACTTGTCTATGTATATATGTAATATACATGTGAGCACATGGCGTTTATGGACACACTACACGTCCAGCTCGAGAAGGGGTCTGTAAATTCCCCCGCACTAAAGCTGTAGTTCAAGGCCAGGCACTGTTCAAGCGGCGGCTCTGTAGCCAAGCTCCAGGCTGGGGCTCGCTGTCTGGGCAGGGCTGGGAGGGGTGCGTTGCTAGCGCCAGGGCGCTACGGCTGTGGACGGCTCCGCTTTCCCCCCTTGATCCCTCGCAGCCCGCGGCTCAGCCGCCCTCACCTGCCTCCTCCGCATCGGGGCAGTCCTCCACCCCGCCGAAGATCCTGGCCAGGCTGGTCTTGCCCACGCCGTGCTCGCCCAGCAGGATCACCTTGTAGAGGTTGCTGTCGGAGTCGCTGCCCGAGGAGATGACCGAGTCGGAGGAGTCGGACGCCCAGCTCTCCCGGTCCGGGTTGTACGAGGTGCAGCGGCCCAGCGGGGAGAACTCGCCCAGCAGCTCGCCTGGCGGGACGGACGCCTGGAGCTCCCGGGCATCCACCGGCATGCTGCGCCGGTGCAGGTGCTGGTGGGCGGCGAAGGGCGTGCTGCAGCGCCGCTTCTCCAGGTAGCGCAGCTTGTCCCCGCGGTTCAGAGTCATGGGGGCGCCTAGCTGCGGGGAGAGCGACCCGGGCGGTGTCAGGCTCCGCATCTCCCCGCCTGCCCCTCGTCCTGCCCGGCAGCGGGGCGCTGAAACCGCCTCCTCCCCCCGCCCGACCTCGGGGGGACCCCGGCAGCTTCCCCCGCCCCCTCCCCGAAGTCCTGGGTCCGCTCCCGGCCGGCTTACCTGGGACGGGGCCAGAAGGGAGACGGGATTCCCCGGCGGTGCCTGCGCCCTGTCCCCACGCGAGCGAACGCCGCTCCCTGCCTCCAGTCACTGCTCCGGGCAGCCCGCGCCGCCTCGCTCCTATTTATGCCGCAGCCAGCCCGGCCCTCCCCGGCGTGACGCGACGCTGAGGCAAAGCCCGGGACCGCCCCCGCCCTGGAAACCCGGGGGGTTCCAGGCAGGCAGCCGGGGCACGTCCACGCGCCCTGTATACACCGGGGTGCAAGGGAAAGCCCGGGTTGTGGCCTCTCCTTGGTGAGCACCCAGGGGTCCGGCTCCGGGGCATCAATTAGTTAATGGGCGTCCAACGCCTGGAAGCTGTACAGCAGGATGGAAGTGCTGATAATGGTTCCTGTAAGCCAGCGGTCTAAGGTATCTGGCTCGTCACTGCGGTATCTGCTGTCCTTAGCCCTAGTTACACATACATAAATAAACGTGGGCAACTTCTATTTAATTATTAGCAGTGCAGTAGCCTTGAGAGGGCTGCAACAGGCTCAGGCCCCATTGTGCTAGGCACTGGACGGTGGTAAAATAAGAGACCGACCTTGTCTCTAAGGCCTGGTCTACACTTATCCCCCAATTCGAACTAAGGTACGCAACTTCAGCTACGTGAATAACGTAGCTGAAGTCGACGTACCTTAGTTCGAACTTACCTCGGTCCACACGCGGCAGGCAGGCTCCCCCGTCGACGCCGTGGTACTCCTCTCGTCTAGCTGGAGTACCGCAGTTGACGGCGATCACTTCCTGGTTTGACTTATCGCGTCCAGACAAGACGCGATAAGTCGAACCCAGAACTTCGATTCCCAGCCGCCGAACTAGCGGCTGGGTGTAGACATACCCTCAGAGATTACAGTCAAATTTTAGTAAAACTGTATAATACCGTATTTGTATTTATTTACTGTCTTTTTTGTGCATGAATTTAGTAGAGGTGAAATGTGCCAAACTGACATTCTGGAGAGGAGGGTGCTCAGTTTTATCTAGATTCTAGAGCAGAGGCACTGTAGTAACAGCGCGAACCTCCCAGCTCTGCCCTGTAAATGTGCTAGGTGTAGTTTTGTTTCCTTATTCATTCAATCTTTGGCTTTTTTTCTTAAAGGCTGCAAACAAGGTGCTGTCTGAGATGATTTGTCCCTTAATGAGTCTGTTGGGAAATGACTATGACCAGCAAATTTATTTCCCATAAATACCAACAGTATTCTAGAATAATGATCCATAATAGCACAGTTTGTGATGATGATGGTGTTAGGACTATCAATACAATTCTCGTACTTTTTGTAAGGGTGAGAATTTTGTAAAGCATTAAACCAGTTTTGCAAGACTGAACCATAGAAGTCTGTATTAATATTTGGGACACTACCATATTAGTGTCACAAATATTTGCTGTATCTGAAGAAGTGAGGTTTTTTACTCACGAAAGCGTATGCCCAAATAAATCTGTTAGTCACCAGACTCCTTGTTGTTTTTGTGGATACAGACTAACACGGCTACCCCCAATACTTGATACCATATTAGAAATATTATGAAAGGCTGGAGTCTACCATATTAACCAAACCCCTGGTTTGAAATGCACTATAAAATTATGGAAAACTGATCTGTAACATAATTTTAAAAGCTGAATATTTCAGTAAGAAGTGTGTTCCACACTTCAATTTAATAATGTTTGTGTTATAAATATTTATAGAGCTTAAAAAAACCTCCTTTTGTTAAAGCAAATGCACCTTGGCTAGGTTCTACATCTAAAC
The DNA here is from genome assembly GCF_002925995.2 of Terrapene triunguis. Lineage (NCBI taxonomy): Eukaryota > Metazoa > Chordata > Testudines > Emydidae > Terrapene > Terrapene triunguis. The sequence goes on along the minus strand of NW_020664481.1, from coordinate 39,333,113 downwards.
AGAGCCATTTCCGGTTCTGTCCCCTCATGTGCGCACATCTTTGTGGAAGATCCCAACACTACCCGCTAAATACACAAGTCTAACTGCTTCCTTTGTTGTTCCCTGTTACAGTGCTGTATTTAATGTTTCCATGTGTGTATTTGTGAATGGTATAGGATGCAACACACTTTTTGTCACAAGGCTAGTGTTGTGGTGTTCTTTTGAAAATGTCTGTCCCACAGTTTTTCAGATTTCACTTTACTGGTCAGGAGTTTAATATTGCTGCTGTTTTACAACAGCATTAGGAGTTAGTACTGTAGCACCTAAGAGTCCTGCTCAGGGACTAAGACTGTATTATGCTAGGTGCAGTACAAACACAGAACAAAATCACAGTCCCTGTTCCAACGAGCTGTGTGTCCTTGCGTAAGATTCTCATAGACCAGGGGTCGGCAACGTTCGGCACGCGGCTCGCCAGGGTAAGCACCCTAGCGGGCGGGCCAGTTTATTTACCTGCTGACGCGGCAGGTTCGGCCGATCGCGGCCCCCACTGGCCGCGGTTCACCGTCCCGGGCCAATGGGGGCGGCGGGAAGCCGCGGCCAGCACATCCCTCAGCCCACGCCGCTTCCTGCCGCCCCCATTGGACCGGGACGGCGAACCGCAGCGAGTGGGGGCCGCGATCGGCCGAACCTGCCGCGTCAGCAGGTAAA
>NW_020664481.1:39327995-39332326 GCF_002925995.2 Terrapene triunguis | reverse complement strand
CCAGAGTAAGCACCCTAGCGGGCCGGGCCAGTTTATTTACCTGCTGATGCGGCAGGTTCGGCCGATCGCGGCCGCCACTGGCCGCGGTTCACCGTCCCGGGCCAATGGGGGCTGCGGGAAGCCGCGGCCAGCACATCCCTCAGCCCACGCCGCTTCCTGCCGCCCCCATTGGACCGGGACGGCGAACCGCGGCGAGTGGGGGCCGCGATCGGCCGAACCTGCCGCGTCAGCAGGTAAATAAACTGGCCCGGCCCGCTAGGGTGCATCTGAAGAAGTGAGGTTCTTACCGACGAAAGCTTATGCTCCCAATACTTCTGTTAGTCTTAAAGGTGCCACAGGACCCTCTGTTGCTTTATGCAATTTAATGTGTCCCATGCTCAAAACACAGCCCTTCAGCTTATCGTTAATAAGAGCTGTGTGTTGGGCAGAGGTACACGTGGTTCTGTCAAAACCACCCCCTATGTCATGGTTACTGACTGGAAAAGAAAAAGAAAAAAAGAAAGGGGGGGTGGAGGGGCTGAAAAAAAATTGGGACTTATTGGAACACTACTTTGATCCATTTCCTGCTTTAATGAAAATCTTACATATTTTTATGGTGTGATTGCAAGATAGAGCTCTCAAAGGAAAAGAGACAACATGAGTAGGCCTTCACAACAATCACTGAACAAAAACATCATGAGAACAATGCTACAGGAAAATTAACTAAAAATAAACATTTACAGGAACAGCATTCAAAGAAAAGAAAACCTTACCAGGACTGTGTGAGAAATATAGTGTGTGTGTTTGTGTACATATATGTACAATGAATAGATCCAAATATGTGATAAGAAGGAACAAACTCACACTGAAGCATTGAATCTATTTTAAAAAACCTAAAAGATTAAAAAAATATTTTTTCTAAAATTCTAAAACTATTCTGTTGTGACCCCGTGGAGGAAGTCCACTCCGGACACATAGGATCCAGTCCATTCTTTGGAAATAGTTGTGTGGCTCTTTGGCAAACTTGGGAGGGTTGTTGGAGTGGACTCTGGCTGTACTTTGGGGAATACAATAATACACCAGGCGTGCGGGGACTGCTGAGGCACGATACCTCTGGCTCTGAGGGACTTGATGCTGGGTTATGTGAGTAGTCTTTTTACAGAAAGTGAGATGGCCTTGGATTGAGTCCTAGAGGATTCACTTATTCCTGGTGGGATGACTAAAAGTTTCACAGAGGGAGCACAATGGCCAGGGAGTTAGGTCTGTTTCTCATCTGCCTCTGGATCTGTGCCTGGAACCTGAGAAAGAGATTCATGACAGGTCATACAGCTACTTGATGCCCTTTGAGCTGCATAGGACCGACTATTCAGTGAAGTTGGAAAGAATTAACAGATAAAGCAGGATAATTACTGGAGACGGATCACAACATACTTCTTTGCATAACATCTAATTCTATTTATTATTATTATTATTATTATTATTATTATATTACAGTAGCATCTAGTGACCTCAGCAAGATCAGGCCACTGTTGTGCTAGGCACTGTATAAACAAATAGAGACAGTTCCTGCTCCACAGTGATTACAATCTAATAGCTAAGATGCACAAAGAATGGAAGAAAGGGAGTGTTCTAATACCCAATGACTTGTCCAAGGTCACACAGGGAGTCTGTGGCAGAGCCGGGAATTGAATTCAGATTTACTGTGTCCCGGGCCAGTGATTTAAACACAAGGCCATCCTTCTTGTAAATTGAGTTAAAATTTGAGGCAAGCAAAAGCCATTGAACATAGTGAAGATACAGCTGCACTCCAAAGTGCCCCGCAACCCAAGACTAGATCATCTACTTTATCACTTGTGGCATTTCCAAACTTGTTAATACCATTATCTTATTTTACATCATTCCCAGAAGTACCAACAGCAAAAGCAGCTGTACCGTAGGATGGATAAGGCTGTTCTGATAGCAGAACAGTCTCAAACATTCACCCACATCTGGAGCTGCATCCGACCGGAGGGAGGGGAGTTGTTTAGGCTGGCTTTACCAGGAATAATTGAATTAAATTAAATTAAGGAAACTTCCTAGTTAAGAGCTAATGAAATCAGAATATTTTTCTTCTGTTGCACCTTCTATAGCACCCTTTTTTAAGGATCTCGGTTCACATTACAGACAATGTATAAAGTCTCACAATATCCCCGTCCGGTAACTTATTGTTATCCCCATTTTACAGAGGGGAAAGCTAAGGCACAGAGCCATTAAATGACTTGACCGAGGATACAGAGGAGGTCAATGGCAGAGCCAGGATATATTTTATTTAGTTGTCATATTTAGATACCTAAATAAAAGTGACCTGATTTTTCTTCTGTGTTGAGTACCTGTATTGCGAACCTTCTCACTGAAATCAGTGGGAGTTGCATGTGCTCAGTACCTGTGAAAATTGGCCCATTTTTATTTAGGCATCTAACTGTAGGCACCCAAGTTTGAAAATCTTGACCTTGGCTCTTTGGGGGATTCCCTGCCCCAACAACCACCTCCCTGTACTTTTAACAGGTATTTCAATTGTAATTAATGGCTAATTAAAAGGCAATTTTGATTACTGCTTTTTTTTTTTTAAACTTATTTCTGCTTCTACTGGACCCGTGGCCTGTCTGAATAAGTGCTTTATTCATGTACCATAGACTTGGTGTCTTTACCAAACGTAACACAGAGTATCTCTGTGACATTGTGCAGTCTATATGGTTTTATAAAAACATGATAATAAGTGAATATAATGTAACTGGGATAGTTTTAGAAAAATATGGTAATAAGTGAATATAACGTAACTGGGATATGCTTCATGCAAAAGGTCTCTTGTAAGGTATCATTACAAAGCTTATAATCTACTGAGTATGATCATCCAATTTGTATAAATGTACCACTCTTGTATCTAAAACTAGAAATATAAAATATAACTCTGAGGGCCTATTGTAGTTATGTAAAGTGTGGGCCATTAATGATGGTTTGGAATCTTGATAACTCCCGTTAACAAGGACCATTATCCGCAGATGGCTGTATTTACCTGTGAGTCTTCCTGTATATGTGTGTACTGGCAAGTCGGCAATGAAGTCTTGCAGTGACATGTGATCATGTCACCTGAACTGGAATCCATCTTTAACCTGGTGCTTTTCCAGCGAGGGGGGGTGGAAACCCAGAGAGACAGAGGGTTCCCGCCTTATGCAAAAGATATATAAAGGGGTGGAAGAGAACAGAGAGGGAGAGAGGAGCCATCATGAAGAATCCCCTAGCTATCACCTGAGCTGGAACAAGAGCTGTACCAGGGGAAAGAATTGTGCCCAGGCCTGGAAGGTGTCCAGCCTGAGAAAAAACTTACTGAAGCATCTCTGAGGGTGAGATTATCTGTATTCAGTTTGATTAGACATAGATTTGCACATTTTATTTTATTTTGTTTGGTGACTTACTTTGTTCTGTCTGTTACTACTTGGAACCACTTAAATCCTACTTTCTGTATTTAATAAAACCACTTTTTATTCATTAACTCAGAGTATGTATTAATACCTGGGGGAGCAAACAACTGTGCATATCTCTCTATCAGTGTTATAGAGGGCGAACAATCTATGAGTTTACCCTGTATAAGCTTTATACAGGGTAAAATGGATTTATTTGGGTTTAGACCCCATTGGGAGTTGGGCATCTGAGAGTTATAGACAAGCACACTTCTGTGAGCTGTTTTCAGGTAAACTTGCAGCTTTGGGACAAGTGATTCAGACCCTGGGTCCGTGTTGGAGCAGATGGGAGTGTCTGGCTCAGCACGACAGGGTGCTGGAGTCCTGAGCTGGCAGGGAAAACAGGAACAGAGGTAGTCTTGGTACGTTGGGTGGCAGCTCCCAAGGGGGTTTCTGTGATCCAACCTGTCACAATCTCTCACTCTTAAATGGAAACAGGAAATTACATAACTATTGGTTTTGCATAAAGCCAGATTCTGAATCTATTCGTGTTTATGGCAAACCCCATTCAAGTCCTGCATAACAGATCTCTGGAGCTTAGTGAGTGAAGGCTATCACTTATGGTGAATTCTGAGCACAAGATTCTTTAATAAAGGATCATAAATTTGTCTGTATTTCTTTTCCCCCTGTTTTTTTAAATCCTAGCTCATTTATTTTTTTTTTATTTCAGTTGCTTTCTCGCTGAAGGTTTTTTTCCTCCATACTTCATTTTTCTACCTTGCCTGGTTTCTTTCTCCTTATTTCCTCCAGTCCCTTTTCTTCTCTGCCTCCTTTTGTTCCCTTTTCAATCTTTTCCTAGCTCTTGAAAAGTGCCAGCATTCAGTTCCAGTGTGTGTCATATTGGCCGGACTACTC
>NW_020664481.1:39251737-39327985 GCF_002925995.2 Terrapene triunguis | reverse complement strand
CTATTATTTGTTGCTGGGAATAATGCTTGTGCCTTGGGTTGCTTTGTGCCATATGAAGTGTAGGATGCATTTCCCATTCTAAATAACAGCTACATTTACTCTCTTTGCAAGGTAAATTCTAATAACTGGAGATAGGGGCAGAAGAAGAATCTTATTCCTTGATCCCTTTGAATCTTGCGTCGGGGAGCGGCAGGTTCAGATTTGATTCATTATATATGAGTCTGTCTCAGTGGTATTGGTTCCAAGTGAAATGACTCATTAAGAGAAATATAGTACAGACGCTCCCCGGGTTACACAAACCCGACTTACGCAAATCCGCACTTACGGAAAAAGTTCCGTAAGCTAGAAAGTTTTTGTGTGTGTGTGTGTGTGTGTATGTGTGTGTGTGTGTAATCGGGAATACGTTCCCGACTTACGCAAAATTCGAGTTACGCAAGACGTTCCGGAACGGCACGCTTGCATAAGTCGGGGAGCATCCATACAGAAGAACCTCAGAGTTACGAACACCAGAGTTATGAACTGACCAGTCAACCACAAACTTCATTTGGAACCGGAAGTACACAATCAGGCAGTATCAGAGACCCCCCCCAAAAAGGCAAATACCGTACAGTACTGTGTTAAATATAAAATACTAGCCAGCATTTTTCTTCTGCATAGTAAAGTTTCAGCACTGTATTAAGTCAATGTTCAGTTGTAGACTTTTGAAAGAACAACCATAAGGTTTTTGTTCAGAGTTACAAACATCCTCCATTCCCAAGATTTTCGTAACTGTGAGGTTCTACTTTATGTAAATTTTGTAATATAATATTTACAGCATTTTTCTGCTGTAATTTGTGTGCAGTGTTGTTGTATCCATGTTAGGTCCCAGGATATGAGAGTGAGAAGGTGAGTGAGATTGGTCCAATAGAGGATATTACCTCTCACCCACCTTGTTTCTCTCATAACTGTAATTCCAGTCTTTGCATTGCTGTTTGTTTTTATGTTTGTGTTGTTTCATCATCTTCATTGAAATCAGTTCCAGCTCATTGGCTGGAGCAGTGCATAATAATAATGAAAGAGGTGCCGGGGCTCAAAGAATTAGGTGCTGGAGCTCAAGCAGTTTTTTTCCTTTCATAACTGATGTGGCAGGCACAGAGGAGCTGGGGCTATGAACTGCCAAGCCTAGAAGAACCGGGGCTCAGCTCTGCCACAAATTAAGCTCTGGGCTGGAGTAGCAGCACCAGGGCAGGGCAGATAGAGTTGTCCATGAGTCTGGTTCCATGCTGGGAGAGGTGGATATCATCTCTTCAGTCTCTCTCCCCTAGTTCCCTTCAACTCATCTCCATAGAGCCTAATTAATCAGGCTTTATGTGGGTGAAGGTAATTCTACCCAGACTGCAGAAATATCCATAGAGATCTGATCTTGCCAAGCTGTATGACACATTGCTCCGGCTGGAGAGTGAGGCTGGCCGTTTCCCAAATTCCTGGACTAAAAAAAGATCTAGAAGCAATATTTTAATTCTTTTTTAATTACAAAACTAGCACACTGGGGTCAAAGAGAGGGGAGATGGGAAGTAGCAGTGGGAAATGGCATCTTGGTATTTTACACAAGCAAAAGACACAGAAGTGCAGGGAGTAAAATAATAGACAATTTCCATCACCTAAAGTGTTCTAATATCCCTTTATGTGCAGAATCTGTATTAAATCATGGAGCTGCCTAGGTGTAGATGAGGGCAGAATTTGGGTATGTGGGATGTATTCAAAGGTACGTTAGATATTCCGGTCTGCAGTGTACCATGTCTTGTATTATCTCATAAATAATACAGAATGATACAAAGTTAGACCATATTTGATATCCTATCCATAAAGGTACAGATTCAAGATGGAAGTTGCATCCTTCGCTCTGTACTTCCTTGTTCTGATCGCTTGATTTCTCATCATTAACTTGGCCTCCATGCTAAATCTGTGCGTGGAATATTCCCAAGGGACGACATTACACCTGTCTGGCTAACTAAGGAGCCAAATGAACAAGCTCTGTAGCCACATCTATTATTGCATTTAGTCGTATCCAGACTACCAGAAGACTGGTGACTATGAATTGGGGCTTCGAGGATGAGGTGGAAACGGGGGAGCCTTCATGGCTTTGAACGGTTACAGAGCTCACCAGAGAGAAAAAATGCCCAAAGGGACTTCATCAGATTTAATCCTTGTATCTATGGAATTAATAGTGGGTCATGAACCCGGAGTTGCTGTGACCATGTACTGGCTCCTGGCACAGATGCTGTGATGTCTTTTACACCCAAACTAGAAACACTAATGCCTCAGTTGTTAGGGACCTTAAAGGAATTTGCTCCTTTTCAGGATTTTAGATCAGTATTTCAATATATGTAGCTATGCTTTCTTTCCCCCTCCCTCCCCCCACTGATTGCCATATAAGACAGTGATATTGTCAGTAACTACCTCTCTGCAGTGCCAATAAAAGGCTTCAAAAATAGCTAGGGATGGGGATTACCCAAATGTTGCTCATCTTCCCATTGCTTTTTACTTCATATTGCTTTGAGAAATTTCCAGAGATTTCATCAGGGGACTAACGTCCGGACCAACTGGACTGGATGAATCACTGCTCTGAAAAAAGACAGTCTGGACGAATGGTATATCTAGTTTCACTTCTGCCCACAAGAAATGTCCCAGTTTTTGTGTGTGTAAAAGGATCAGATTGGCGGGGCTGTGTATTTGGAGGGGGTAAACTGACCCTCTGGGACACAGTAGTAAGGAGTGGTCTGATGCAGTCTAATTTCAGGCTTACATTTTATTTTTAGCGTTTGGTCTTCAGGTCTATTTCTTACTGATACTGTAATATCCTGATAACGTGCCCTGACTTAGTACTAAAGTCACAATTCGGGCATGCCCTTGAGTCTTTTGGTCACTGTGGAGCTGAATCATGAGCATGTACCGTATGTGATCATCTGTTTGCTCCTATTACATTACAAGTTTGGAATAAAATCAGGATGTGACCTAACCTTAGTTATTTTCTCTTAAACCAGGGATAAGCAAACTTTTTGGCCTGAGGCCATATCTGGATATGGAAATTGTATGGTGGGCCATGAATACTGATGAAATTAACAATTCAGAGATATTCAAATAAACTTTATTAAATAAAGATACATTTTAGTGGAAATAAACATTAAACCTTACTTCCTATTATAAATGTACCATCATAAAGTATTACAATAATTAAACCAAACTTACCTCCTTTCCACATCCTCTTTGATTAATGTGAACAATGCAGCTGGCACTCCCTGGCCAACTACTCTTTGTTTTATCCTCAACAATGGAAAATTAACACTAATAAAACAGCAGAGTCACCAAAGCCAACAAGTAGCAGGCACGTGGGCTTGCAAGTACCAGGTTCTGATCGCGCGTTTGGGTTGTGCAGCCGCAGTAACATATGTGCCCTCACGCTGGTCCCACCTGAACACGTGGGAGCCCCCGACCCCACGCCCCAGCGGGAGCGCCAGAGCAGGGCAAGCCCCCGACCCCGCTCCCGTATTAAAAGGTCTGAGGGGCTGGATGTGGCCCGTGGGCCATAGTTTGCCCACCCCTGTCTTAAACTCTTTCAGTGCCAGAGTCTGTCAAGGCCAGTGTGTGCAACATACACCATCCATAATTTGACTAAGCATGGGATAATAAATATCCTGTTACTATTACTTAGGGCTATTTGCTCTTGAGTGCTGAGTGAAGAAGACTACCTCAGCCTATAACAAAAAGCCCCTTGCAATAAATATAATATCTGCCTACTAGTCTGATGTCATGACCAGTTGAAACCCTTAAATAGTGCAACACACAGCATCTGTTTCTTCCATTCAGCTAAAAACATGGTGTCTGTGAAAGTCACCTGTATAGATGCTTCCATATGATACCCCAGAAAAAGTGAAAAAGCTAAGGCCTGGTCTACACCTGAAACTTAGCTTGACCTGGTTTTGTCGCTGTTTGAAAAATTTACAGCCCTGAGGCCTGGTCTACACCAACCCCCCAATTCGAACTAAAGTACGCAACTTCAGCTACGTGAATAACGTAGCTGAAGTCGACGTACCTTAGTTCCAACTTACTGCGGTCCAGACGCGGCAGGCAGGCTCCCCCGTCGACTCCACGTACTCCTCACGCCGAGCAGGATTACCGGAGTCGACGGCGAGCACTTCTGGGTTCGATTTATCGCGTCCAGACAAGACGCGATAAATCGAATCCAGAAGTTCGATTGCCTGCCGCCGAACCAGCGCGTAAGTATAGACAAGCCCTGAGAAACATTGTTAAATTGACCTAAGCCCCAGGATAGATACTGCTAGGTTGACAGAAGAATTCTGCTAGGGGAATGGATTTATTACAGTGACAGAAAAACTTCCATCACTGTAGCAAGTGTTTATGCTACACTGGGGATAACAAAAGGAGAGAGGGCTGTGGGATTCAGGGACTGACAATCTGGGCTGTATTTAAATAATGATCTCATATAAGACTAACATATGATGGATGATTTTATGAATATGTTGGCTGGACAAAAGTCTATTGAGAACTAATATAATCCTGGGCAGCAGGATCATTTTCACCGGAGTCTTTGCATTGGGAATCTTTCTGCATATGTGCAATTGTGGTGATGTGGCCTGTCGTCAAACCTGCGATAGATTTCATAGTACTGGTGCAGGGTTTTTTTACATTATGCCTTTCTTGAGGATTATGCTTTATACACTTGCTGCTCCTTATGACAAATGGGACTTCATGTAGATTTTGTAGCATGCTACAATGCAACTTGCTGTGACCATGTACCTCGTCTTTTTCAGTGTGATCCAATAAATGATGCCCTTTTCCCCACAGGTCAAAATATTGTTCTAAACAATGAGGTCTAGGGAGCTGATGTTAACAAATCCATTTTGTCAATATTTTTGTTTTTAAATTAGGAGCTTCCCCACCAGACCTCATATCATGATACCCCTTTTACAGGTGATGGTCTCATTTTGAAACATTTTCACCTCCACCATGGCAAGCTTCAGGGGGAAGCTTTCATTTTAATAAAAGCTTCTGACTTCCTTTTGAAGACACCTTTGATTTAAAGATGAAGGGTGGGTCTCTCAGATTTAGGTCGTGATCCAGTGAAGCATGTAAGCATATGCACAATCTCATTGACTTCAACGGAACTTTACTCATGTGCTTAAAATTGAGTATGTGTTTAATTGCTGAATCAGGCCCTTAATAAGAGAATTGACTTCTCGATTAAGAAATATGGCATGTTATTTCACATGCTGACATGTGCAATGAGTTGATTTTACTCTGCTCCACTGGGTGCTGAATTAAAAGTTGCCTATTAGATGGAAAAGAGGTTTTTGGAAAATCTTCTTCCAGTGAAAATCCATAACTATGTATTGGGTTGGACACAGGGATATACCCAGGGATCTCAGAAGAAATGATGGGGAAACGATGGGAATATGTATCAGAAGGTTCATTCTCAGAGGAGACTAGACAAAAATATAATTTAAAATGTTGGTGTCAATGTAAAGTGAAATTTGAATTGTACTGCCCTCTTCTGTGTGCTGATTATGGTTAAGGGCAGGGTATTCTCCTGTCAGCGAGTTTCAGCCCTCCCTTCCAAATGCACATTTCTAGTTTAACCACCTGTAACAAAATATAACTAGTCAGTGCATGTCATTGAGAAAGTACTTATTATATTAATTATTATTATTATTATTATGTGATTCAGTAACTATAACTTTCAGCCCCATCCTCACAAAACTGAGCCAATGAAATCTGGATTAACCAGCCTGACTTTTGTGGACATAGTATAAATTTCAAATGAACAAGGTCTAACCAGGGCCGGCGCTTCCACTAGGCGACCCTAGGCGGTCACCTAGGGCGGCAGGATTTGGGGGGCGGCATTTTGCTCCGGGACCCGCCGCCGAAGTGCCCCGAAGACGCAGAGCGGAAGGCCCCCCCCGCCGAATGCTCAGAGGAGGAGTGCTGCCGCCTAGGGCGGCAAAAACCCTGGCACCGCTCCTGGGTCTAACACACATTGCAAAATGTGAGGTAAAGAGCCCAAATGAAGGCTGAAATAATAGAATGGTTTGAAATGTTTACTCTGGTTTGTGATTTGTAGGAGGCCATGTGATAATTATTAGAATGATGCATGTATATCTTAGCACACGGAAAATTTTATTTAAAAAATAATTACAAATGGACCCAAATCAAACAGATCCAACTTCATGGCCAGCCCTTCTTTCTAGAATGAGCTAAACCAAAACCCCTCAAACTTTGGGATCAAACTTTGTGACTTGGGCCCATCTCCAGAAGTAATCCACTTCTCAACCAGCTATTGCGAAGCTACTGTGAAATTATTCTATTTTGCTGTCAATTTTACTAGCCCCGGAAGTAATCACTTGTTTTCAGGTCCAAAGAATGGCAATGTAATGGAGTCCTTTCAATTGTATATTTATTACACCGGGTTGTGGTGGTGGTCCAGGAATTATTCCTCACATTCTTGCACTCTATATGTTATACTTGTGATGGGTTGGACCTTCTGGGATGCCACCTGATGTGATAGGGTCTCACTGAGCCCGCCCTTACTCTCTCACTGGAAAGGAACTTTCCAATAAAAGATGCCTTTGAAATGAACAGAAATTCAAAGGTCTTAGATGTGGTTTTAAGAATTTCTTAAAATTGCTAATTGTCAAAGGTATCTGGGTTTAAATAAAGGCAGTAGAGGTATAACTCCTAATTTGCTATCTCCATTGCTGTCATGGAGTTGCTCCTCATTTACATTGCTGTAAGTATGACCCAGAGGGTCTATTATCTCCTTGATACCTACTCTCAGTGGTAGTTAACATGAATGGGATTGACGTGTGAAATCCAGAGAACAAAAGGCCATGCAACCACTTCCTTGACACTAAGCTCTAACATCAAAAACGTCAAGTCTGTGACTTCACTGCCAGCTCATGCAGCAGTGGCTGGATTATGAGGGGGAAATGGTCTTATTTAGCAGCTAATAACATAAAATATGAGTACAGTACATTGCTTCTAGTGTAAATGTTCTGTCTTATTCCCATTTGCCCCGGTTCATGGTCTTTCTTTAATAATAATCACCAAACAAAAGATTGGGTATTGATCATTACACCTCTGCTCATATTCCGGCAGCAATAACCAAAAAAAAAAAAAAATCATTCGGATGACTTTACAGCCTTCTAAGGTAACAGCAGCAAGTAACTAGGCAACAACAAAGAATATAGTAGTTTGTCGAAAGGGTTTTTTGAAATGATCTCACTCCGATGCAGTGCGTTTTCCCTTATAAGAAGAAAAGTGTTAATTGAAAAACTAAAGCAATGACTCTGCCATATGTCACTGCAAAGTCATGTGGATATATATGAAACTACGTTTCTTTTGATTAACTGATAAAGAAAATACCATACCAGTATATTGCACTTTACAGATGTATAAAGAGCAGACAAATAATTTGCTTCACAGAGGCTAAAAACCATACTACTTTGTAGATTTCATTAACCATAATCCTAATTAAAATTGAACGCTTCAGTAATTACCAGGTCAGATGGGATAAATCCCATCCCAGTGCAGTTGGGACAGCCTCAGAATTGAAAAAAGATTTTATATTTCAGACTGAGAAGATACAATGATATGGGCAGCTCCTGTGCAAACCAGTACATTACAATATCTCCTGATGCAACTGCTGTGATTCTGGATCCTATGAGTCTAAGACTTTTTGGGAAGATTCAGTTAAGTGAAAACAGAAGAAGAACCAAGCAGAAAACCTGGAGTAACAGATACAGTGTGGGCACTGGATACTACCATGGTCCAGTCAGAAAGGATAAACAACTCCTCATTCTACAGCTCAATCTGGCACCATGAAAGGTGAAGGAGAAGACCAGTCACTTTTATTGTGTGTATCTGGCTCTTACTATAAGCAGGAGACAGCAAGAGTTTGTCTCCCCCGAGCTCTCAGTTGTGTTTACCTTAAAAGTTAAATCTCAGAAAATGCTGACCTGTGTGAAACTGCAGCACCATCTGCTGGTATAAGGCCAACATCACCTAAGGAGCACTACCCTTTATGAGGGTATCATCTTGAAGTTTCAAGAGGATATTCAGTTTCTGCTGTGGTGAACATTTATGTACAGATGGGTCCAACCAAAACCTTGTATTGAAACACCTCTGAACTTGGGGGAGGGGAGTTCAAGTTTTGGATCCAGAGCTCAACGTTGCACTGAGCCACTGGAGTTCAAGCTAGTAATGCTGTAATATTACTAGAGATATCCTTGAGCAGGAGGCCTGACCGTACTAGCCTCAGATCAGTCACATGAGCAGTCAGCCCCTTTCCAATTCCTCCATAGACTTTCCATACCATATCTGTGGGAATGCATGCAGCACATGTTGTTGCAGTTTGTGTGGTGAATACTTTTTACCATCTACAGTCAATGTGGGTAACCAGAGTGCAGCTAGGGTTTCCCCAGGCAGCTTTCATCCATGCAGTTTCCCTCTTCGGCATATTTGTTTTATTTGTGTATTCTAAATCCTCTCCAATGGGAGCCTTTCCAGTGATCCCAAAGGGTGATGGATTAAGGTGCTATTCATACCACATTTTTCTGTTTACTTGCCTTTCTCTCCTTTCTGGATCAAGGACCTAACAGAAGAGTAGCCAATTATATGTACAAGAACAAGAGGGCAATCCAACATCCATTAATGGACTTAACCACCATGAATTTATCCAGTTCTCTTTTAAACTCTGTTATAGTCCTAGCCTTCACAACCTCCTCAGGTAAGGAGTTCCACAAGTTGACTGTGCGCTGCGTGAAGAAGAACTTCCTTTTATTTGTTTTAAACCTGCTGCCTATTAATTTCATTTGATGACCCCTAGTTCTTGTATTATGGGAATAAGTAAATAACTTTTCCTTATCCACTTTCTCCACATCACTCATGATTTTATATACCTCTATCATATCCCCCCTTAGTCTCCTCTTTTCCAAGCTGAAGAGTCCTAGCCTCTTTAATCTCTCCTCATATGGGACCCATTCCAAACCCTTAATCATTTTAGTTGCCCTTTTCTGAACCTTTTCTAGTGCCAGTATATCTTTTTTGAGATGAGGAGACCACATCTGTATGCAGTATTCGAGATGAGGGCGTACCATCAATTTATATAAGGGCAATAATATATTCAGTCTTATTCTCTATCCCCATAATCTGATAAACATACAGTACAGTGTCTGATAGACCTAAATGCTTATCCAAGGAAATTTAGATAATTCTGTCTAGTGTATGAATCAACTGCATCTGCATTTGAAATGATGCTGTCAAAGATAAGGTTAAAATTTGATTTAACTTTTGTTTTATGTTTATTTGTTTGTCAAATTAATTTAACCCTTTATTTTTGCTACAAATGACTCAGTGCTCTTCTTACTGAAAAAAAATGCCAACATCTCATCACTCATGTGAAACCCTACAATAACAATCAGTATGTGACCTCAATGTGTGATCAGTGCCTTGCGAATTTGCAGAATGAGGCCCTGAACATATAGTGTGCCGGGGGGAGAAGAAACTGGTTCAGAAAGAGATATCTGTTTCAAGCTCCCCATCACTTATTAAAAATAGTGACCATCATTAATGAAATGTAGCTTGACAAGGTATTTTTCAGGATCTGCCTTCATCGTCCAAAAACAATTTTTAAAATATTATATGCTATGAAAACAGAAGCCAAAATTGAGATGGAATAATCTATCTGTCGCTTGTTGCTGTTTATCAGATTTTTCTTCTCTATCCCAGAAGCAATTGCCCTTAATAAATTGTTGACTACAATGCTAATACAACCACTTTTTTCAAACACTATATTTTAAATAGCCGGGCCTTATTAAAAAGATTTGAAAAGCTGTTAGTGTCCCTCAGTTTCCACTGTGAAGGTTTCAGATTATTTGGATGATGTATTTGTTACCCTGCAAGGCGGGGGAAAGGCAGCTCAGTAACTTCTTAATCCTTAGATGGCGACAGATGCCAGCACTTCCATTAGCACAAATCATCTCAAATTGGAGAATTGCAACCCTCTGACATCATGGGGTTAAGAGCTCTTTCTACTAATACAGGTGCCCCTATAATCCTTTGAGACTATTGGAGTCTAATTCCTATGTGTGCCAGATTTGATGGTAGCCCAGATGAAACCTGACTAGGTAGGTTGTGAAAATAAGGAATACTTAGAAGAACAAGCATCTATGAGAATAATAGAAATTCCCTTCACAAAAGCTAAGGGGAAGGTGCTGAGCGTGATGGGGTTACCCTGACCTACCAGGGATTGCATCCAACTCCAGCAGCAGGGAAGGAGAAAATTCTCCAAAGTGACCAAAGCCCAGACCCTCAACAGTATTGAGGCACCTAATTCTTGTGGATTTCAGTGGGAGCTAGTGCCTCAATATCTTTGAGAGTCTGGGCCCAAGTCCCTGGCTCAGATCAACCCTGCTCTGCCAAGTCTGTGCGCAGCTGCTATTCAGGCCTGTTCCAGTTCCCACTGGGCCCCTTTGCTCCTGGTCTCTAGTGGCTTGTGTGGCTCATGGCCACCCTGGTTATATTCTCTCTCACCTTAACGGCCTAACTTTCTGCTACCTAAAGATCTGGGGTATCCCCCAGCTCTCCTGGGCCTCTATGTCCCTAGCTGCAGTTTGGGGGCCAGGGATTTGGAGTGACCCATACTGGGGCAGTATGGGATTTCCTGTCCCCTTGTGCTTTTTGAGGGAAGTAGCGGGGCTGCCTGACTGGCGAGGAAACGAGGAAGCGCTTAATGAGAAATACAAGGCAAAGTTTATCTGCAAGAGAGACAAGGGCTGATTCATGATACCTCAACCCTACCCCCATTAGTATCACAGTGCATGGTCCTCTGTGTGGCCATGGCTTGGAAACTGGCTTCTTATCAGATCCACCTCTGAGGACATTATTTTAGGCACTAGGGCAGCGGGGACACCCTAAGCATGGTGCAGGGAGGGGTCACTCATGTCCGCCTGCAGGTGGGCACTCCTCAGGACAGCAAACAGCCTCTTGTAGGTCTGTCTCCTGCCATAGGCTGAGGGGTGACTGTCCGGACGGGCAGGGAGAGGTGTCTCGGATTCTCGGTGATAGGCAGCACCTGGGTGCGGGGTGCAGCGTGGGAAAGGAGCTGCCATACTGCTCTTGCCTGGTGGGCTTGGGTGTGGCTGCAGCACCTGCTCCCTCCACACACCAAGCTCCAGATCCGCCTGTGCCCCTGCTGTGCTGGAAGGTAACCTGCTCCCTGGCTCTCTCCAGAGCCCCGTGAGTTCCAGGGCTGGGCTGGAGACAGTCTCCTAGCTAGGGTGCATCGTGCCCTGCCTGTGCTGTGGGGTAGGGAGCTCTGGTTGGACATGTTGGGGGAGTGCCTGGGGTGGGTCACGCTGCCTGACGAGCATGCCCCCATGGAGAGGTGGTTGATTGTGACTCCTACAGGGTGTGGCTTGGAGTTACTGGTCCAGTGTGCTGCTGAGATCGCAGCTGTTGATGCTCAGCAGCGAGGAGTGGTAGAGATCTGTGCCTTGCGTGGACACTTGGCTCTGCCCAAATACATGAGTCTAGCAAGGAGTCCCCAGACTCGGTGTGTACAGCAGGCTGGTTGCACTAGTCGGTTCATACAGGGATGTGCAGGTCCGGCCATTGTGCAAATCACAATCGTGGCACCAGTATCTCAAGCTCTAGGCTTTGTAGAGCATGGTCAGGTTCCTGTATTGCTTGGTGTGCTCAGGAAAAATCTTGGTGCTGCTGTGAAAGAACAAGCATTGCATGTCCTAAATAACATCCTGAAAGGCTGGGATGTGTCGGTGGGGGTGTCCAGGCACAATGGCTTCCAAGCTCTAGTGCCCTTACTCCAAAAGGGATCAAGACAGTTGCTGCTTGGCTTAGCAAGGGCCATTTGTGCCATTGCCCACGACAAAAGCTTCACTGAAGCGCTGTACTCGGCTAGCACTTTCCCAGCACATAGTGCAGCTAGTAGAGGCAGCAGCAGGAAGTTAGAGAATGGCAGTGAAGAGACTATTTTAACGTGTGCTGTAAGGGGCTGGGCCTTGAGGGCTGAAGCTTGTGAATGCTGTGAGGATCCTGGAAAAGCAGCCTTGCTTCCTGTCAGGATCCGTGAGACTGGCTAAGGAATGTCACTCAAAGAGCCTGATGGTGGCATGGAATGAAGCTGTGACCGGTGTGGTAGCAAACCATCAGTGCACCCAGGATGCTTTGATCACTGGGAACGGGGCTGTTCCTTAGATCCATGTGGCAAAGTCACCACTTCGGGCAGTAAAAGTTCTTCGCAGGTGAAGTTAACAAAGGTAAATACGGTAATTAGCAAAATCAGTTACGAGTCCTAAGTCTTGTGTGTTGTCACACTCATGCTTCAGGGCATAAGATCACCTGTGACTAATGGGGCTCGGAAGTTATTCCATGAGCTAGCTATTCTATAACTGCCTGCTGCAGAGATTTTTGCACCTTCCTCTGACGCTGTTGGAGTCAGGACACTGAACTATAAGGACCTCAGTCTGATCCAGTATGACAATTCCCAGGTTACTAGTTTTTTTGCTATTACTGTTAATTGCTCAAATTTTTCTCTCAGGTGCTTCCTGGAAATGATTTTATACTTAACTAGAAATAATTCACTTCTTACTATTTAAGTTCCCTTTGTCCTATTCATGTTTTTAAGTATTTGGAAATAAAAGTCTCTATTAAACAAGAACAAAAGATTAAAGGAAAATAGCAGGATTTTTTTTTTAACTAAAGCTTTTAGCAGAGGTTTAAGGAGCATGTAACATGTCTATTAATGGTCATTAAGGCATTGTGCAATGTAAGGTGTAATGCAGGGGTAGGCAACCTATGGCACGTGAGCTGATTTTCAGTGGCACTCACACTGCCCGGATCCTGGCCACCGGTCCGGGGGGGCTCTGCATTTTAATTTAATTTTAAATGAAGCTTCTTAAACATTTTAAAAACCTTATTTACTTTATATATAACAATAGTTTAGTTATATATTATATACTTATAGAAAGAGACCTTCTAAAAACGTTAACATGTATTACTGTGTAATGTGTGGGATCAGGGGAACTTCTAGAGCCTGAGCCTCATCTAAATCACATCAGTTCAAATCAAGAATGAAATCAGAATCGGGCCCCTGTCTTTTGTGTTCATTTTATTTTTTCAAATGTTAAAGAATTAGCCACTCCAGGGGAGAAACCACATGGAAGGAGAGAACTTGCATGAACAGATTGACACGCTTTCCCACCAACACACCTTACGCTTCTCGCCAAGGTGGAGTTATTATGCCGACAGGAGAGCGCTCTCCCGTCAGCATAGCGCGTCTTCACTAGATGTGCTACAATGGCACAGCTGCACCGATGTACTGTAGACTTGCCATGAGTGTATCTTCTCAACCAAAAGGGCTAGACACTTAATTTAAAAAAAGAAAAAAAAGCTCACCTTAGATTCTGGAGAAGTTGATGGCACCCCCCCCCCAGGAAAGGATCATATATGCACCGAGTGGATTTTTCTTATCCTGATATACAGCACTATATTCTTTCACTCTAACTCAGAATTATTATTTATTTGTTTCCAGTAGCACTCATGATGTACAAGGTGGTTTCCAAACACATGAAAGGCACAGTCCCTGCCCTGAAGAGCTTAAGTATAAAAGGACATCATCATGTGTCAGTTGTCTAGAGCAGGGGTTGGCAACGTTTGGCATGCAGCTCGCCAGGGTAAGCACCCTAGTGGGCCAGGCCAGTTTATTTACCTGCTGATGCGGCAGGTTCAGCCGATCGCGGCCCCCACTGGCTGCGGTTCGCCGTCCCAAGCCAATGGAGGCGACGGGAAGCCGCGACCAGCACATCCCTCATCCGCGCCGCTTCCTGCCACCCCCATTGGCCTGGGACGGCGAACCGTGGTGAGTGGGGGCCGCGATCGGCCGAACCTGCCGCGTCAGCAGGTAAATAAACTGGCCCCGGCCCGCTAGGGTGCTTACCCTGGCGAGCCGCATGCCAAACGTTGCTGACCCCTGGTCTAGAGCATTGAAAGTGTGGTGAGGAAAGGGTTCCCATAAAAACGACACTGCTCCTCATTGTGTTGTAAGAGGGAACATGCTGGTTGAGTTTTGGGGCTCTCTGTCTTGGAAGTTCACCAAATAGGAATAGAAGTCCTTAGTGTACTTTTGCAAGGTCCTTGTGATGTGAGAAATGCCATTTCCTCCGCAAATGGAGTGGAGCATCTTGTAAGGTTGCTGCTTTCCCAGAGAGAAAATATGGTGTAAAACACAAGCTGAGCTCTTCGCTCTGTGTGACCTGGTGTTGGTAGTTGTGCCATGTGAAATCTTGGCATGTCTTTAGCTTCTTGGGCAGCTAGGAAACAAGCAGTATCATAAAATTACCTTACTGGTAATGGGTTTGCCACAACACTTGAGTGGACTTAAATGCACAAATAGCTGCATCAATTTCACTAGGACTTACTTGAATAAAGTACACAGGATGGCATTCACCTTCCCCAGGGAGAGTTTGCTTTTGCTTTGTAATATAAAAGTCTCCCTTTCAGATGAGGAAACAAACATAAACCATCACTCGCTCACCCTCTCTGTTTATTTCAAACTATATTTTGTTAGGAAGGGGAGAAGTGGCATAGCAGCCTGTTTGACAGACTAATGGGAAACATTTGCAATAACTATAAAACCATTGCAAAAAATGTAGTTTATAAAATGAGGTTCCAGAAGGAGATATTTATCAAACTGCTCCATGGATGTAAACACATTAATCTCAAGCACAGGCAAAAGACCAAAATAACAAAACATTCTTTTTACAGACAGTTCCAAGTGTGTGTGGGATACATGTTACAACACCCAGGGATATGAGAAATGAACAGGAAAAGTGTCATCCATCAGTATGTAAAGTTAAGTTTAACACATTTCCCCTGGATAGTGTTTAACTGTGTCTCTAGATACAAAGCTAGCCCAAACCTTTTATTCTCCACTCACGGGGCTCTCAGAATCCCAAGATGAGACTGTGCTGGAAGGCAAGGACGTGGTCCGAGTGGCTACACAGATGACTCCATACTCCCATGGAGCAGAACTCTGTGTGCTGGCCCAGGATATGCCAGTGAGTAAAAAGTGGGGGAACTGAGGGCTTCCCAGGAGCAGAGATACTCAAACCATAACGGTGCAGATCCAGTGGCTCAAACCCACCTTAGTGTGCGTATTGGCTACAGCAGCTATTCCAATGTCTAGGTTAGAATAGTGCCCGTGGGTGTCTTGTATTGATGCCCTGCAGGTTTGGAAGAATGAATTCCATTCTCTAACCCCCACGGAAATCCTGGCACAAAGCCTATGAACTTCGTCTTTTCCACCTTGCTCTATACAATGTCCAAGCAGAAAAAGATTTCCGGTGCTCTGTGTGAGTTTGAGCCTCTTTGTATCCCATGTGCCTGGTAGAAAGAGGGATATTTTCTGACAGGGCATACTCTATTATGAAGCATTATAGAGACTAAAATACTTTCAAAAACACAAAGTTTGGTGCAAATTATTTATAAAGCTGAATCTGTGTTCAACCTCCTCTCCTCCCACCTTTGTTTTTTGAGACTCACATTCCTGCTGCCGTTGCCGATATATTCTCAATCAGAATCAATCCAAGTGAGGCAGCCTATAGTGTGGGTGCTGTGGTCCTAGATAAAGCCCTCTGAATAATGGCCTAGACTGAGTTCAACTGCAAACAAACACGATGACAAGGTAACTCCGGATTAGCTAGTGGTTTGTCCTTACTGTGGATTCATTCTTGGAACTGTCATCACTAATACAACATCCACGTTGGTCAAAGAAATACACCAGATCCAAAGCAATACAGGATTTCCCCTCCACAAAGCTCCAAAGGGTGGTGCTCAACCACGGTTCATTGATAGCCTCCAGCATGTTCCCTTTCCTGAAAGCTCCCCTTCTGTTTAACTAATACAAAAACAAACACTTTAACCACGTACTGCTGACTAAGTGACCAGGCAAGTGAGGCAAAGGGCATCTCCAGAGCTGCTGCCTGTGCCAGGTGTCACCATATAGGTGCCAACACCCCAAGAAAAAAAAAAAAAAGGACCAGCTACCACCATGTAGTATGCAGCCAACGCCACCAGGGAAGTTGTTAAACATAATTTCCAGACCTCTCCCATTTGGAGACAGAGCTGGGAATAGAACCCAAGTTGTCCTTCCTGCCAGTGCACTACTTTAGACCATCCCCTCTCTTTACAAGACTTCCATGTACCTATTACTAAAATGCAAGTGAACATGTTCATGTTCCAGTTTCTAGGAGCAGGTGCTTACTGAATGCTAATGAATGAGTAATGCAATGGTGAAAAACTCTTTCATTTAATAGTATCCATTTTGAAGTTTGTGTAGAAACCTGTAGTCACTGAGGGGAATCTATTTTGGCAGATTAGTAGCTTGTTTCCATACTGCTTTCAGCCTTTTAGCTTCCATTTGATAAACAGTACATCAACTATTTCATTTGTCTGAAAAATTAGTGACTAGTTGGTCTGCTTCTAGAAAAAAAAATTACTGGCGTAAGTATCATACGTTGTTTTTAAAGGGATGACTGACTCCTTTTAAATGCCTGTATCCAGTAGTTTACTACAATCTCAGGACCCTTACGCAATATGCTGGTCTAGTTCACGTGACCATATAGGGTTGCCACTTTCTAATCGCACAAAACCTAACACCCTTGTCCTGCCCCTGTCCTGCCCCTTCTCTGAGGCCCCACCCCTGTCCTGCCCCTTCTCTGAGGCCCCGCCCCTGCTCACTCCATCCCCCCCTGCCTCTGTCACTCGCTGTACCCCATCCTCACTCACTTTCACCGGTCTGGGGCAGGGGGATTGGGTGCGGGAGGGCGTGAGGACTCCAGCTGGGCGTGCGGACTCCGGGGTGGGGCCAGAAATCAGGGGTTCAGGATGTGGTAGGGGGCTCTGGACTGGGGCAGGAGGTTGGAGTGCGGGAGGGGGTGAGGGTTGCCAGTTTTGGTTGGCAGTATTCCTGAAGGTTTCATCACATGACATAATCTCTATTTAAAGATTAATCTGTAATTCCTGGAGACTCCAGGACAATCCTGGAGGGTTGGCAACCGTAGAGGGGGTGTGGACTCCAGCTGGGGGTGTGGGCTCTAGGGTGGGGTTGGGGATGAGGGATTTGGGGTACAGGAGGGGGCTCAGAGCTGGGGCAGGGGGGGGGTGCGGGCTCCAGGAGGGAGTTTGGGTGCAGGAGGGGGTTTAGGCCTGGGGCAGGGGGTTGGGGTGCGGGAGGGGTTGTGGGGTGTGGGCTCCAGGAGGGAGTTTGGGTGCGGGAGGGGGATTAGGCCTGGGGCAGAGGGTTGAGGGGTGAGCTCTGGGAGGGAGTTAAGGTGCAGGAGGGGGTTCCAAACAGGGGCTGGGGTGTGGGAGATCATTAGTTGGCAAGAGCAAACAGGACAAATTCCCACGTTTGCCAAAAAAGTGGGGTGTGCCCCCCCAGGGGGTCATGGAGGAACATTCGGGAGGGGGAGCAGTGACACCAGGCGCTGGGTGGGCAGCAGGGCTCGGGCTGTCAGCCCCAGCCCTAGGAAGCGGAGTGAGTGGCGATGCCAGGCAGCTCCAGCCAGCCCCAAACAGGGGGTTTGGGAGGGGCTTTGGCTAGCCCTGTGAGGGGAGGGGGTGAAGAAGGCTTGGGCCGGCGAGGGAGGCAGCGAAGCCAGACCCACATGGTGACCTGTTTTTCACTTTGGGAAATATGGTCACCCTATATGGGAGGCACTATTGAACTCTCCAAGTCTTTCTTTCCACCTGTTCTTTCACATCTCTGTCCCTTTCCCTTTAACATACCTTATATAGCAGCTCTCCCCCACGCTCCCAAGTACATTATATGTACTCCGATTTCATAATGCACAACTCTGTTTTACCAGAGTCTTTCTGGCAGTGTTAAAACATCAATCTTCAGCTAATCCTTGTATTTCTGTTTTCCTTTGTTTTATAAATAAAGAAGACATTAAAAGAAGGCTGTGGGTGAAATCCTTGGCCCAACTGATGCTAATGGCAAAACTCTTATTGACTTCAGTCGAGCCAGGATTTCACCCAGTTTATTTAAAATTGTGTAAGGGATTTATTTTAATACAAGCACAGATAAAGAGAATTAATTTCAGAGACACTCTGAGCACTTTTCAGTTGTATGTATGAGCTGGCTCATAACTCAGGGTTTTGTCATGGTTTTGGGTTGGAATACATAAATGACTTGTTTTTACTACTGTGTTCGGCCAAAAATGAAAATCTGGAGCTACTTTACTGGAATACAGACTTCCAATGTACATACATCCTTCCCCTGTTATAGCCCACTGAGGGAGAGAAGCATCTCCTGGCACCTTAGCAACATTTGCTGGACATACACAAGTCCATGGTGCCAGATGCAATGCATCCGAGGGTGCTGAGGGAGTTGGCTGATGTGATTGCAGAGCTTTGGCCGTTATCTTTGAAAACTTGAGGCAATCGGGGGAGGCCCCGGACCATTGGAAAAAGGCAAATATAGTGCCCATCTTTAAAAAAGGGAAGAAGGAGAACCTGGGGAACTACAGACCAGTCAGCCTAACCTCAGTCTCTGGGAAAATCATGGAGCAGGTCATCAAGGAATCCATTTTGAAGCACTTGGAGCAGAGAAAGGTGATCAGGAACAGTCAACATGGATTCACCATGGGCAAATCATGCCTGACCAACCTGATTGCCTTCTATGATGAGATAACTGGCTCTGTGGATATGGGGAAAGCGGTGGACGTGATATACCTTGACTTTAGCAAAGCTTTTGATACGGTCTCCCACAGTACTTTTGGCAGCAAGTTAAAAAAGTATGGATTGGATGAATGGACTATAAGGTGGATAGAAAGCTGGCTAGATTGTTGGGCTCAATGGGTAATGATCAATGGCTCGATGTCTAGTTGGCAGCTCGTATCAAGCGGAGTGCCCCAAGGGTCGGTCCTGGGACTGTTTTTGTTCAACATCTTCATTAATGATCTGGATGATGGGATGGATTGCACCCTCAGCTAGTTCACGGATGACTAAACTGGGGGGAGAGGTTAGATATGCTGGAGGATAGGGATAGGGTCCAGAGTGATCTAAACAAATTGGAGGATTGGACCAAAAGAAACCTGAGGTTCAACAAGGACAAGTGCAGAGTCCTGCATGTAGGATAGAAGAATCCCATGCCCTGCTACAGGCTGGGGACCAACTGGCTAAGCAGCAGTTCTGCAGAAAAGAACCTGGGGACGAGAAGCTGGATATGAGTGAACAGTGTGCCCCTGTTGCCAAGAAGGCTAACGGCATATAGGGCAGCATTAGTAGGAGCATTGCTAGCAGATTGAGGGAAGTGATTATTCCCCTCTATTTGGCACTGTTGAAGACACATCTGAAGTATTGCGTCCAGTTTTGGGCCCCCCCACTACAGAAAGGATGTGGACAAATTGGAGAGAGTCCAGCGGAGGGCAACAAAAATGATTAGGAGGCTGGGGCACATGACTTATGAGGAGAGGCTGAGGGAACTGGGCTTATTTATTCTGCAGAAGAGAAGAGTGCGGGGGGATTTGGTAGCCTTCAACTATCTAAAGGGGGTTCCACAGGGGATGGGGCTAGGCTGTTCTCAGTGGTGGCAGATGACAGAACAAGAAGCAATGGTCTTAAGTTGCAGTGGGGGAGATCTAGGTTGGATATTAGGAAAAACTATTTCACTTGGAGGGTGGTGAAGCACTGGAACGGGTTACCTAGGGAGGTGGTGGAATCTCCTTCCTTACAGGTTTTTAAGGCCTGGCTTGACAAAGCCCTGGCAGGGATGATTTAATTGGGGTTGGTCCTGCTTTGAGCAGGGAGTTGGACTAGATGACTTCCTGACGTCTCTTCCAACCCTAATCTTCTATGATTCTATGATTTACTTTCAATAATGTTAATCATCAGCAAGTGACTGCTTGAACAGGGGCAGTCAGATAGCATCATTTCAACCATTTCTGTACTCCAGCAAAGAGATTCAGGGAACACATGCGCTGTTTCCCAGTAAATGACCCCAGGGAAAGGACATTACTCCCCGGCATTAAAACAAAGTGAAAATAGGCCAGGGTTAATAAAAAGTAAAATGTAGCAGGAAACAGTGAAGTGGCCTCCATAATCGCCACATGTGACTTTTCAGTGAAAACTTTGATTTCTGTATAAGGACCTGATCCTGCAAACATTTAAGCACAGGAGTAAATTCAGTGGAACTTCTCATGTGACTAAGATGACTTCCGTGTGGAGCGGGTTCTAAGAGTACTGTGCTGGGAGTGGCTATTGTACCTCGCTGCCACAGGGGTTATATCACACACCCATCTAGTCTGTATGACTCCTGTGACCCGTGGCCCCAGCTGGAGATGAGATCCATCCATTACTCTGCAGGGAGATTGTCAGCTCCCCTAATGATGTTAAAGCTCCATTTTTGTTTAGATTTGTCTAAATCAGGGGTTCTCAAACCGGGGGTTGGGACCCCTCAGGAGGGCACGCGGTTATTACATGGGGGGTTGTGAGCTGTCAGCCTCCACCCCAAAGCCCGCTTTGCCTCCAGCATTTATAATGGTGTTAAATATATAAAAGAGTGTTTTAATGTATAAGGGGGGGCCGCACTCAGAGGCTTGGTATGTGAAAGAGGTCACCAGTACAAAAGTCTGAGAACCCCGGTCTAAATCTACTTTAACTCTTTTAGCCTGTCTTTATCTATGAGATCTGTGAATGAAAAGTGCTATAGTATAAGTAGTATAAGTACTGTATTATTATTTATTGATATGCCATAAACAAAAACAAAGGCACAAACTAATTCTCCTCCTTCCCCTTTTGCCGGCTACATTTTAAGCTCAGTCATAAATAGGGGGCACTATGGAGCCACAGCCCCCAGGTAGAGCAAGGGGAGACAATTCGCTCTATAAAGTTGTAGCATATGCTCCTCTTGGCAGCCAGCCAGCCAGCTCTGCCCCATCTTGACCTGCCTACCAGACTAGTGCCCACCTGTCCACCATTGTGTTGGCCCTAATCTGGCCTGTAATGAGATCTGCTATGCGGTTTACATCATTTCTGACCTAGGGAAGTGTCTTGGTTTCATTGTGAGTGGAGTTTTACTGATTGTCATCCTTCCACGTGACGTGTCCTTGCAGGCTGTTGTTCTGTGTGAAATCATTCCAAACAATGAACCAGCTAATACCCCTGCCATAGGGATCAGAACTATAGTGGATACATTGGAATGTTCACAAGCAAACCAGACACTAGCTCTGGCTGCTGACTGTGTGACCTGCTTAGCACACACGCCTGTGCAGGTAAAGAGCAGCCCACCCTGTTGCCTCTGGGCTCTTTATTCCCCAGGGCAAGTGTAACTGAACAGCCATCATTTGTGATTCTTCAAGAATCCACTAAAGCAGGGGTGGGCAAACTCTTTGGCCCTCGGGCCACATCTGGGTGGGGAAATTGTATGCAGGGCTATGAATGTTGGGCTGGGGCAGGGGTGCAGGAGGGACTGCGGTGTGCAGGAAGGGGCTCAGGGCAAGGGGTTTGGATGCAGGAGGGGGCTCAGGGAAGGGGGTTGGGATGCGGTGTACAGGAGGGGTTCGGGGTGCGGGCTCTGGCCTGGCGCCACTTACCTCGAGCGGCTCCGGGGTGGCAGCAGCGTGCAGCAGGCCTAAGGCAGGCTCCCTGCCTGCCCTGGCCCCGCACCGCTCCCAGAAGTGGCCAGCATGTCCAGCAGTGGCTCCTGGAGTGGGGTGGGGCAGGCGGCTGGCACCACATCCCGGCGGCCCCTGGGGGAGAGAGGGAAGAGGGCTCTGTGCACTGTCCTCGCCTGCGGGTACCACCCCCGAAGCTCCCATTGGCTGTGGTTCTCCATTCCCAGATAATGGGAGCTGCAGGGGGCGGTGCCTGCAGGCGAGGGCAGCGCACAGAGCCCTCTGCCCTCCCTCCCCCAGGGGCCGCAGGGACGTGGTGCTGGCCGCTTTTGGGAGTGGCGCGGGGCCAAGGCAGGTAGGGAGCCTGCCTTAGCCCCGCTGCACCACGGGGGTGACAATCCCGCGGGCTGGATTGAAAGCCCTGATGGGCTGGGTCCGGCCCGCGGGCTGTAGTTTGCCCTTCCCTGCACTAAAGCCTAAACTGCTGGGAAAATGGAGTCCTACAGAATGTCGATAGGAAAACTGCATTATCTGATCATGGGCTGCACAAGAGTGACCTTCATGCACCACTGGGTGATCACAGTAATTAAATAAGAGTAAGGCAAAGTAGAATTTCCTTCTCTTTATATCCATGCTGCTGGCCCATCAGATATGTTACCCTGCCTGCTCTAACATACGGTATGAGCACACCTCACAAACTCTTTTACATACTTGTAATTCCCCCACAAGCTTTATGCTCCCTTCCAAAAAACCCCTCACATGCTGTCTCTGTCTGACAGGCACTTCTCTTCAGTAAGACCAGCAAAACACTACATGTTTGGAGGCTGCAGGCTAGGGAAGTGTGATGAACCAAAACAGTTAGATTGCTTTAATAATGTCAATGACAGGGACATATGTAAACAACATAATTCTTAAATTCCTTTTCTGATCTGTTACAAACTTCCCAGAAGAATTCTACCCTGGGCTAAGATGTGGGCTGTGAAATTTCAGGGTGATTCATTTATTTTGGGGAATGTTAGGGGCTGTTTCAAAAATTGGGTTTAAAATGTAAAATGGGTTCAGTTATATACCCACTATGAAGCAGCATTTTGGAGACTTTTTGGCAATGAGACCTCTATAACCTGCCTATATAAGCTAGCAGTGGAACAATAATACATGGTGTCAAGTCTGTATTCACTTGAACATCCTGGCCTGGAAATGTTTTCCCTTGAGTCTGAACCTTGAGGTTTGAGTTCGGTTTAATGGGCAGTTCCTTTATAGCCACTCAGACAGCTCACACACCCTTACTGAATGGCAGTGGCAAAAGAGAGCACAGGAAAGGGGGAGACATGGCTGTGCTGAGGCTGTTATTGGTGTTAATAATTGGCAGTGTTGTCAGAGCTCCTCCAAGAGGTCCAGCACTGCATTCTCCAGTCTCTCTGCTCCATCTGCACACTCCAGGAGCTCTGGTTGGCTCTCTCCTGCCATCTGGGTCTCTCTGATATGCCAAGCCTTGGCTCTATCTGGTGCCTTCTTAAGTTTCCTTTTGGTCCCTTTGATTGTTTCTTGCAGCTTCCCTATGCCTACAGTGGTTCTCTTCCCCACCTCTACAGCTACAGCCAGCCACGGCTGGATATAGCTGAAAGATGGATTTTACAAAGGACTGCTGGGAGCTCAGCCATTATGAACTCAGACCACAAATTGCAAAGGCTCTTCCATTCTTTAAGCCTGTTGCACAAATACATCATTACCATTATGCTAGTAACTTCTGCAGCGCCATGGGTCCCATAGGTGCTTCACAGCCATTTGTTAAATGACAAGTCCCTGCCCTTTAGAGTTTACAGTCTAATTCAGACATAGCACCACAAGAGATGCCAATAAGCCAAGTTGTGGTTGGCTTGGGAAGACAACGGTGAGAGTAGTAAAAGTCACCATGCATGTATTATATACGCACCATTATCACCTGTGTCTGCATTCTTTCAGGAAGCACAGCATAGATGCAGCTCCCATAGATTTCAGAGTAGCGGCCATGTTAGTCTGTATCCGCAAAAAGAACAGGAGTACTTGTGGCACCTTAGAGACTAACAAATTTATTAGAGCATAAGCTTTCGTGGGCTACAACCCACTTCTTCGGATGCATATAGAGTGAAACATATATTGAGGAGATATATATACACACATACAGAGAGCATGAACAGGTGGGAGTTGTCTTATCAACTCTGAGAGGCCAATTAAGTAAGAGAAAAAAAACTTTTGAAGTGATAATCAAGATAGCCAAGTACAGACAGTTTGATAAGAAGCAAGTGTGAGAATACTTACAAGGGGAGATAGATTCAATGTTTGTAATGGCTCAGCCATTCCCAGTCCCTATTTAACCCTGAGTTGATTGTGTCTAGTTTGCATATCAATTCCAGCTCAGCAGTCTCTCGTTGGAGTCTGTTTTTGAAGTTTTTCTGTTTTAAGATAGCCACCCGCAGGTCTGTCATAGAATGGCATAGATGCAACTAGTTTACTGTTTCACCTGCTCTCCATCTCTGCAGACCAAGTACAGGATTGTACTGCTATTGCACTTGGTTATCTACACTTCAGTCACAGCAGAAAGACAACTGCTGAAAAAGTAGAGTACTCTGAGTGCAGCTGGGGGAGGCAGTTAGTTTACAGTGTCAAAAAAAATGACAAAGTCTGTTTTCAAAGCACACAATGTCAGACTAGACATGGTCATGTAGGCAAGCTCAGAAAAGGGGTGGGGAAGTAGCCTTTGCACTCCTCTGATCTTTGGCTGTGCCACAAAACTGTCCTCCAGTCACTTAGAGCTGCCTGAAGGAGGTTGATTTCCTGTTTTCATGTAATAGCATTAAATTGCAGTTTGTTAACCCTTATGGTACTGTCTCTGCCTACAGATGCAGGAAAGAGCCGCATCTTGCTGAGATATTGTCTCTCTGCACCAGAAGACACAAGGTATCCTCAGCTTTTCTGGAAAGGTGGAAACTCTCCCAAGCATTGAAGCTGCCTCTTATTTGGTTAGTTGTAGTTTGCACAGGTCTAGTCATGGTAATTTTACGAGCCTGAAGAGTTGTTATAATTGTAACTTATGTACTTATATAATATCTCATCTCAGGAAGACATTTGAAGCATTACATATTATAGGGGTGGGTGGGTGGGTGTATGTATATATATATATATAATGCCTTAATTACCATCAGTCCAACTGTACCAGGCTCAGAGGAAGCTCTGCAATATTGTTTTTGTTGTTGTTTTTGGGGGGCGGGGGGAACCTCTTACAAATGGTGTAAAACTCCAGCAAGATATTAGACTTTAAAGAAGTGCCATTTTTATGTACAGGAAAACTCTCACACACCCATAATAAATCTTGCTTGTCCTGAGCTTGACTAGGTGTAGCTGTGGGGGGCAGAAGAGGAATCTTATCTCTGGGATGCTTTTTTTTTTAAAATGATGTCTCTCTGAATCTGTTCAGGGGGCTTGGAATGTTAGAGTAAGTCCCATGGAGATGTCTTCTGCCCATGAATCTAAGTGTGGTAGTCATAGTAAACTCTTTTACAACAGAGATATCATCACTGCATATGTGGTGAATATATACACATGCATACTAGACATGTGTGTGTAAATACAGATTCCCACAGAGCAGCATTTGGGTTAAAATGCATCATCAATTAAAGAGCCAAATTCTTACCTTGTGACTCTTAGCAAAAGAAATAGAAGCCACGCACATGTATTGAAAGGTATAACTAGGCTACACACAGGTTAGGAGGGACAGGAAGCACATACCCTATCCAACAAGGACTCAGGGATTGTTTTAGAGAAGCAAAACTTAATTACTGAAGATGGAATCTGGTCAGGTGACTGGCACTAGCACCCTTCATTCTTGTGAAATATTCCCCAGGAGGATCTTTAATGATCTCAAGCAATCAGCCCCAGTTTCGTGAAAGACTGAAAACCCAGCAGCAGAGTTCCCCCATCACTAGGTTGGGACACTGGTTTGTTACTATGGAA
Source organism: Terrapene triunguis (assembly GCF_002925995.2). Taxonomy (NCBI): domain Eukaryota; kingdom Metazoa; phylum Chordata; order Testudines; family Emydidae; genus Terrapene; species Terrapene triunguis. The sequence continues at coordinate 39,302,303 of NW_020664481.1, read as the reverse complement.
TTACCAACATTGATGTGTTCCTGTGACCAAAGCACATATGTTTATGCAATACAGATTTTTTTGTAGTTTTTATAAACAAAGAGGCTTCTTAAAGCCATTTAAAGCAATCTCAATGTTAGATAATACCAATGGAATAAGACTATATTTGCATCACCCAGCCCAGGAAAAGTAAACCTTTCAAAGTTAAGACCCTCCCTAGTAAGTGTCTTATTTTTATTTTCTATTCCCTCATATTTTATCACCTGGCAAGAGGAGCTGAAATAGACACATGTGGCAATGATGTTGTGACTAATTCTGGAAATACAGCAGCTCACATTGGATTGCCCATTTGTTCTCATTGCACTCTCTCATTCATGCCTAGCTCTATGGTGCGTATTTAACATGCAGAAATAACAGGTGCTACTTAAATATTCAAGGTTTCCCTTGGGTTTTTCTTATAACTAACAGGCCCATGAACAACTTTCTGTAGTTACAGATCTATGCTGTGACTGGGTTTTTTTTCTCCCCACCAAAAACCTGAGGTGCCATTAAACTTATGTCAAATAAATGGGTCCCACATGGACTGATTTGGAGGTAAAGGTGTCATAGACAGAGCTGGTATAACGGACAATGAAAACAAACATCCACCACATTGCTCCACAGCCACTAGCTAGTTTTATGTATAATTGTATTTAAAAATTGTCAGTTTCCTGTTTTGAATTCTGAAGACTCACCAGCACTCATAAAGCAAGATCTATGAGCAATCTGCATGAAGATACCAGCCACAGCACTGGAACATCCTTACAACTGTCACTAGCACAACACTCTTTGAGAACACACACCATGCCCAAGTCTGAATGTAGAATGGCATAGCGAATAGGATACATATCTATATTTTCAAATGGAGGCCAATTTGTTACCCTTTCTACATTTTCCAATGCTTTCAACTTCTCCAGTCGCTATATGAACTAGTTGCCTTCATTAAAAATAGTTCTGACTCTAAGGTGGCAGTAAAAAAACACTCTGAACTCAGTTGCTTACCTGCTTTGGACTGAAAGCTATACAGGAGAACCTCAGAGTTACGAACATCTCGGGCACGGAGGTTGTTTGTAACTCAGCATAAAATGTTATGGTTGTTCTTTCAAAAGTTTACAGCTGAACATTGACTTAATACAGCTTTGAAACTTTACTATGCAGAAGAAAAATGCTGCTTTTAACCATCTTAACTTAAATGAAACAAGCACAAACAGTTTCCTTATCTTGTAAAAAAAAAAAAATTAAACGTTCCCTTTATTTTTTTTAGTAGTTTACACTGTACTGTATTTGCCTTTTCTTTTCCTTTTTGCCTGTGCGTAATTCCGGTTCCAAATGAGGTGTGTGGTTGACCAGTCAGTTCACAACTGAGGTTCTAACTGTATATGTTTACTGTCACTGTATAGGTATACACCATATATGTTCACTGCCAAAGAAAACATCTACAATACTCTTAATGAAAATGCCATCTTCCCAAACCTTCTAACATGGGATAGGTGTTCCTATTAGTTGGCCAACTATGATGCCTTACCCCTTGCTGACATTTTTATGGTGAAACTTAACACATTATTTTAAAATATTAACATTGTGATTCAGCCGCCAAAATTTGCAGGGGAGTACAGTGAAGTGTTGCAGCAAGGCAGAACTGGAACTAGCTGTAAGCCACCTTTATTCCCCTCCTGAGCAGTACTGGGCACAGAAGTGCCAGTCCTAAAGATCTTTTCTATTATTTGTATTCTGGTTGAACCTACATGCCCTAGTCAGGATCAGGGCCCTGTTGTGCTAGGTATGATATAAGCATACCACTAGAGGTTGATTTATCAACAAAAGCAAAGGAATTCAGACTAACATATTCCAGTATGTTTATTATACCTTATACCAAATATTGGATGGTTCCTCAGAACAGGACACATGAATTAACGTAGCAAAACTGGCCAGATTTTTAAAAGTACATGCAGACTTGTGTATATGCTGTGTGATATACACAATTAAATTCAAGATTCAATTTGCACATGTACTTTTTAAGATCTCAACTTCTAAGGTTGAATATAAGCAAACTAACAGTCCAGTACAAGTGTGCATAAACTGATCTGAATATAAAGATTAAACTATTCCTTGGCTTAATGTGTGTATAAACGATCAAAATAGAAACAGTCTTTGGTTTAGGATAGTGATGACTGGTCAAAGCAAATCTTTATTTTAAGATGGGAGTTCTTTCTCTCTAAGGAGAAGTCGCACTGTTACAGGTGATGAATTAAAATATAAAATTATAAATGTTAAATTCCCTGATGGCAAAATAAAATTGTCATCTTAATTTATTGGTATCTTGGATGCACCATTTCCACGTTAACTCTTGTAATAGTGGAGCAGTCATTTTTTTTAAAAAATTATAAATTTTAGTAGCTTTATTTTGCCCACAGAAACATATACAACTACATATTAGAAATTATGTACAAAATTATCTTAACACATTAGAAAAACAAAGATTTCTTCATCAAACAATTATGATCGAGCAGACAAACACTGGTTCACCACTTCCAGCAAATGTGAATTCTCCAAAGCAGCCGCTACTCGTTCTTTGTCAGCAAGTTGTTTATTAACTGTGTGAAAAGAATCCCACAATAGCTTGGTCAGTACACATTTTTACATACAAATTGGTTCCCTCCCACACTGTTGTAATGGCAGACAAAGCCCCATGTTTTTCTTAATTCTATAGTTGCCAAGTGTGCCGCAGAATTGTGCTGTACAGTGTAAATTAATGATTTAATGCACAGCACTGCAACTTGTTCCAGATGGCTGGAACCAGAGTCCCTAATATATTATTGGAGCCCCATGTGAGAGCAGGGGTCCCTCTGCCTGGAACAAGTTGGGGGATCAGGACCTAAACTTACTATCTTACTGCTCAGTATTTCAGCACTTATTCAGCTACCATGCTTATCCATTGTTGTTGGATTTAGTGGTAGATTTTGGTAAGGGTAACTGTTTGCTGTAAAGGGTGTGGAACCAAGAGTTTAAAGTCTGCCCTGACTTAAAATTCCCTCCCTATCCTGCACTTACAGGTCAGTGAACTTGATGCCAGATCTATTCCATCTCTTAATTCTAATATTTATTAGATTATTATATTATAATTATTTAATATTATTAGCACCTCTTGGACTTAAGAAAAGCTCACCTGCATGCTCGGAGGCATGGGTTCCTGGTGTTATGTGAACATCCACCTAAAAAATAAATTACTGTATTTGTAATCATTATTTATAAAACTTGTTAAACTACAATAGGTCAGTGTTTACTTTGACTTCACTCTTGAAGTCTTTATAAAGTTGTTGGACAAAAGCTATAAAAAGACAGAAGGAAAATGTATGCAGCAGTTCAGAAAGCAGAATGTAGCATTCTCTCACAAAAAATAAATGTAAAGGGTCTTTATCAGCTTCAAACTCATGCCTGAAAAGTCTGGACCTCCCACAGTTACAAGCAACACCTTGGTCAATACTGAAGTTGCTGAGTAAAAAAACTGTTTACTTTGTACACTTGACAGCTCAGAGTCCCCTCTACTTTCTCCCTCCCACTCTTATGGTCAGTTTCTCTCTTCCTGAAAAGATTATAGACATTTAACAGGACAGCAGAAAAAAAAACCTTACAATTTTTTTAATGCATTTATCAAAATTCTGGACATACTATTTGAAGGATGTTTTATCAGACTGTTTTTTAAATATTAATCAATTTTTTAAAAGAACATGTTAACACTATCCCTTAAAGGAGATTTAACGTTATGGCAAGCCAACAAAACTCTGGAATTTTGGAGATAAACAGTTTCATAATTAAACATGAAAACATTTCTACACAAAGGAATTTTGACTTGGACCAGTCACTTTCTATTTTTTTTTTCATTATCTGAATCAGTTTTCTTTGGTACAGATGCATAGTGTAATGGTCTGAGCCCATAACTATTAGTCAGAAACTACTGAATTCTAATCCTACCTTTGCCACAGACTTCCCTTGTGGACTGGAGCAAAGCATTTAACTTTTTTCTGTAGTGTCAGGTTCCCCATATGTAAAAATGAGAATCTCTTCCACAGGGCATCAGTTAATTTTGAAGTGGTTAATGTTATTTCTCACACAAATCCAATTCACCATTTGCCTTGAGCCTGCAGTGATTATTAATTCTGTGCTTGTTTCAAATTTATTGTGGGGGTTTTTTTTTTGGTTTCATGAAGCATGTCCTTGTCCCAGAGCAGGATGAGGTAAAGAAAAGCCCTAGTTATTTTTCACTATAGGTTTCTCTCTTTAAAACACTTTCCCTCTTCTCCTTTGGGGCTGATTTTATTACTCACCTTAAACCTTTCAGGTAGTGATCTGATCAACTTTACTTTTATTGATAGGCCAATTAATGTTGCCATGCTGCAGTGAGGAATTGTAGGAGTAAATTCCACCACTACTGTGCTTTCAGCATCATTCACCTGTTGAAAAACAAACATTTTCCATTTAGAAAACTCACTGATGTGGACACAAGTCAATACTAGCAATTTTATTTGAAATTCAACTTAATTAATAGTCCTTAACTCCTCCTCCTTCCCTGCTTATTTTATCTACAGTACTGCTATTCTCAAATGCAGTGTTTTACCTGCCATACAAATGACAGCTCTAAACATTCGCCTTCCATACCAGAAATGTCTGATAAACTAAGTAGACAATGAACCAGATGCTGTTCTGTAATACCTGTGCAATCTGGTTACAGTCAGGGATAACAAACATAACTGAGGACAGAATCTGTCCCAATATACATAACTGCTAAAACAGATATAATTATTTGACCAAAATGTTATAAACAGAAAATAATCCAATAAATGCTCCATGGCAATTTAATAATATTTATTTGTATTTTTTAAGAGATTGATGTTATCTAACTTTGTTGAAAATTAAAGCCCCAACTTTTCCTTGCCTATTTGAGTCACTGGCAGCATCCCACCCTTGCAGGAATGAGACCTTTACTGGAAGTTCTTTACTCCAGTTTTAAAATGTCTCTAAATTGCATTTTCTATGTATGTTTCCTGAGACAGTTATGCATTTGGCGTTCAAACATGCCAATAATGAGACAAAATTTGGTTAGTATATCAATACTTGTTAAATCCTCTCTATTATAATTTTGTTACTAAAGTAACTTACTTTGACTCTAACTTGTTCAACAACATTCAGCTCTTCCAAAGTAAGGGGATGTTCTGGGTCATTAATTGAACGAATAAGATGTATAATGTAGAGGAAAATAAAGCAGTAAACAAATAATAGCAGTACCAGTTGGCACCCAGTACCAATGGAAAGGGACATGTGAATGGATGATGATTCCCCCCCACACACACACATACCCTTTAGATTTCTCACTTTTCTACAGATATCCCTTTGTTATTCAAGTGAGAAGAGACCTACAACTTTCTGCAGAGCTATAATAAAGTATTAGATTAACTGTTTAATTTATTTGTATACTAGTGTAGCTTTCAGAGTTTGCTTTATGGGAGGCTCCTCCAGCTGTTTGGGATTCAGAGCCCTTAAGTAGCGTCACAGAAGGGCCTGGCGCTTTGCAATGTTCTGTATGACAGACCTGCACACCTACATGAACAAAGAAACACCCCAACCCCACTACACGCACAATCCTTCCCCCTGGAGAGGGGATGAGGGAGAAGGGCGCTGATCTGACAGTCACGTCACAGTGCACTAGGGGAAGGGGCTCAGAGACTGTGGTGGTGAGGGCGGTGTAAGAACCACGCAGACCACACAGACGTCCACTGATACCGTCGCACAGCGGTGGCTGTGTCAGGAACGGAGCCCAGTCCTGCTAGGTGCGGGCTTAGGCGCTTACCGCGGGCTTGCACCGCAGCGCTTACCAGCGCAGTCAAACCAGAGAAAATAAATCCCACGTTTTCCCGCACAGGGAAGAAATGTACAGCTGGCGGGCAGGGGCTGCCCCAGCCCAGGGGCTGCGAAATGATGGGGCGTGAAGAGAACTCTCCCCCGCGCCCTCCGGTCTGCCCCCCCCCACCCCTGACCCCCCCCAAAAGCCGCCGCCGCCGCCCCGGCCTCCCCAGCGCAGGATATCGAAGATCTCCCGGTCGTCGATGGAGTCGGGCAGCTCATCGTCCTCTTCCCGCGCCGTGACGGGCCGCTCCCCCGAACGTCGATAAATCAGGGGGTTCGCGTTCTCCAGGGGGCTCCCCCCGCCGGGAGCCGGCCCCACCATCGCCCCCGGCCGCCAGCACCGGCACCAGGGGAAGGCGTAAAGCCGCGCTCGCTTCCGGGAGATGCGGGGGCGGGGGTGTGGATTACCCGCACACTCGTCCACTTCCGGCGCTAAGGAGGGGGAAGATGTTCTCTGGTGCACAGACAGACCGGAGGGGCAGAGAGTCCTCGCTCGCTCGGACACACTTCCGGTAACGGACGGATTTGCAGCGCGCGCACTTCCGGGCAGCGGAGAAAAGAGTCTCCGCTCTAGCGGCCCCTGCTGGGAGGGGGGGAGATGAGCCCCCTCAGCGCAGGGCTGGTGCCGGGAAGGGAGACGCGGGGCCGGTGGAGTCAGCGCGGGGTGGGGCTCTCTGGCAGGCCGAGGAGCTCTCGGGGCTGCCCCCCCCCCCGCACAGACAGTCAGCAGCGCATTGTCCCTGCACGCACAGGCATCAACAGTGACGCCCCTGCTGAGTCCCGTGCAGCGAGGTGCCTGGAAAGGGGGTGGATGCAACAACAGCCCATAACGTGCATCCTAACAATACACACTTGAAAATCAGTCCTTCTAAATTAATGGAGATATCCCATCTCCTAGAACTGGAAGGGACCTTGAAAGGTCATCGAGTCCAGCCCCCTGCCTTCACTAGCAGGACCAAGTACTGATTTTGCCCCAGATCCCTAAGTGGCCCCCTCAAGGATTGAACTTACAACCCTGGGTTTAGCAGGCCAACACTCAAACCACTGAGCTATCCCTCCCCCACTGTGATTCTGCCACAGAATCACAACAGGAGACGCTCGCAAGCTCCCATGGCACCTGCCTGTGAACGTGGCACAGCAGTAACTCAGCCCAATCCCATGTAACTTCAAAGTGCTTGTTTTTTGCAACCTGTCTGAGCAATCCCAAAATGCAGATTTTTGGGTTGTAAACGCACTGGGGGCAATGACCTGTTTGTCTTTAAAGTGCCAGACATGCCAGTGGTCACAGAAAGAATGATGAATTGTAGAACTTCTTTGTAGGGGGTTTTGTTTAGATAAGTGATCAGGGTTGGTCTTGGTAGTTCTTGCTCAACCTGTCTCCAGAACTGACTTTTTTATTCACTTAGGGACTGGGTGGAAATTACTTCCCTTCTAACACATACCTCCAGGGCCTTTTACCTAATAGCTGTTTGGCTCTAGAGTTTAGTAACAAGCCCTTAGTCAGTCTTCTGGCAATGTGATCTTTGTGCCTGCATTTGGCAATTAAAAGAAGAGAAGTAGCAGTTGGTTAGTGTAGACATGAAAATGCAACCTGCTGTCAGGATTTGGCTGTTCGGGTCATTGATCTGTGCTGCATGGTTGGTTGTGATTGCAACTGAGGGTAAATATAAACTCCTTTACTGATGGGAAAAGTCAAGAAGGGATTTAAGCATGGGACCCTTAAAACATTTTTAACATTTTCAGTCTGATTCTGCTAGGGTGACCCATATGAGGACTGATATAAAATGAGCACTCTGTGAAAAGTATTCACGCACCAGGGATTTGGGGTTTTTGTTGATTACTCTAGATCTGACCTATCAGTCCTCATCCTCAAAAGACACCTGCACAACTTTCAAAAGACAAGCCTGGGAACTTAAATTCATAATTTTGCTAGACATTGCAAATTGTGGTCTAATAAATACACTGGATTTATAGCTTATTACAACAATCTGTAACTCACTAACCTCCCTTTTTTGTCCTATGACTACAGGGCTTGTATGTCACTTAGAACAGTGGTTTTCAAACTTTTTTTTCTAGCAACCCAGTTGAAGAAAATTGTTGATGCCTATGACTCAGTGGAGCTGGGGATGAGGGGTTTGGGCTGTGAGAGGGGCTCAGGGCTGGGGCAGAGGGCTGGGGTCCGGGGGGTGAGGGCTGCGGGTTGGGGCCTGGAATGAGGGGTTCAGGGTTTGGGGGGCTCAGGGCTGGGGCAGAGGGTTGGGGTGCAGGAGGGGGTCAGGGCTCTGGGCTGGGGGTGCAGGATCTGGGGTGTATTTTTATCTCAATGTGAAGGAAATTATGACATAAATCGCCATAAATCAAGCCCTAACTCATGGGCGGCGGCAGGTCTGTCCTTAGGATTTATGAGGCCCTATGCAGTATTATTAAACTGGTGCCCCTATGCCTGCGGCAGCCCGGGCTCACGTGTATTTTAGATAAGGGCGGTCTTTTGAAGGATTTATTTTAAAAACTATATGTCTGAAGAGCCAAGCATTTAAGGCTAAAGATTAATACTCAGATTGTGCATCTAAAAATCTATGCAAGGATTTTTTAGAGATGTGATTTTATAATTTTCAGCAACACACTAATGAAATATTTTTAAAGCAAATTTTAAACTAAGGTCCTGTAGACTAACATGTTCTGAGTAAATATTACAGTAATGCACAACTGTTTTTGTCAGTAAATTCAGAAACTAATAGTATATGCCTGGGGGTTGGCAAATACCTGTTAAATGGCTTCATTACCCCTTGAATGGCTCTTTAACAGTTTCAGTGTTGTGCAAATAGGTCTGGCAGGCTGGAGACTTTTTCACTTTTAAGTACTAGATCCCCTCCAGAGGAAGACTCACCAGGCTGCAGCAAGGAAGGGTCAGAACATGGATAGGAAGAGGCAGGATGGAGGACACTAAGACCCAAAGGTGCCCCAAATTGCTGTGCCTGTGCCCACCCAAACAGCCTAGTGTGGCCCCGCCCATGCTCCACCCCAAGGCCAGGCCTCCTCCTGCTGTTCCCAGCCCTGGCTGGCCCAGACTGGTTGGCTGGCCAGCCTGCCTCCTGCAGGAAGGCAGGGTGGCTGGTGCTGGGGCCACGCTCCCTGGTGCAGCAGGGCTGGGGGTGCTGCATCTGTGCCACCTGGTGCTCTGGGCCGGGCCGCAGGGCGCATTGAAGTTGGGGGTGCTGCAGCTGCACCGCCCAGCCTCTCGGAGCACTGGGGCTGGGAGAGCTGCCGCCCAGCACGTTAGGGCTGGGGCCTTGTCACCTGGGGCCACAGTGTGCTCTGGGCTCCTGCAGGGGAGGGGAGGGGCCTTGGGCACAAGGGGAGAGGCCAGGTGCTAGCCTCCCCCAACAGCCGGGTCACTGACAGCCCATGCCTCAACTCCTTTCATACCTTTGTCACAGGTTTCACATAAGCAGGTCACACCTTCTTTCTCTGCCTTTTATTTCAATTCAGTTTAATCACTCCTGTGAAAGCATGTTGCACAAAATCTATTTTAATCCCTTTGATGCACACCTGTATAATAGTTCTCATCTCCTTCAGGGGAGAGTAACTGATAGCCATGGGGACAGATTTTATGTTTAGCTTGGCACTTGCTAGACTTGCAATTGCCAACCTTTGCCTTGTGGTAGATGCATTTTAGGTTTTTAATGCATCCCCTGCACTGAACAACTGTCAGCTTGACCCCCACTTCTTCCAGTCTCTCGGAGATATGTATCATACAAGTGCAGATTTTGGATGCTTTTCCCAAAGTCATGTTCTTTGCTGTAGTCACACCAGAGGTTAATCAGAACCCTGGTGTGATCCTTTGGCTAGCTAGCAGCATGCTGGCTTGGCATCTTCTCGGGCTGTTTGGCTGAGGTGAGCTGAATACTGCAGATATGGAGCATGGTGCATGGAATGAAGAATTAAATGCTGTCCAGATGTATATAAACTGGCAGGTAGCTTCAGGTACATAGGAGGCGAGTAGGAAGTGGGTAGGCAGGAAGGCCAGAAACTACAGGCTTACAGGGCTGTCAAAACCTGAGCTGTTACCTGGGCTACAACTTAATTGCAAAGTGGGCCGATCAGAGCCCATCTTAAAGAGGAACCTTTGCTTTAACCTATACCCCGAGATGGGCAAGCAGGCATAGGTTCAAAGCACATGCACATGCATAAGGATGATAGGGGGTAAGAGCATGGGTTAAGCCTGCAACATAGGCATGTCTTCTTTGTTTAATGGGCACATATTGATTTCTTGTGTTCAATAAATAACAAACATCGCCTACTTTACCTTATCCTTTTTTATAAAAATCATTACACATTCATCAGAAAGAGGGAAATTATGTTGAATTAAGTCTTTTTTTGTCTTCTGGTGGTTCATATAGATGCTAGTAGCTTTGAGTGGAGCTAATACTTGCCTCCTCAAGAGATTTGTGGGAAAAGTCATACATTATTTTGCTGTTCCCTAAAACTAAAGTACAGCCCCCATAATTCATTCAATCGTAATTCTGGTTATAGTGAGCCCAGTCAGTCATACAGAAAGTACAAACCAACATGGTAAAAGTGTGAGAATGGACAGATGCTTATTGTTTAAAAAATGATTATGTTGCCACAGTAGAGTCGCTACTGAGTTCAGCGTTCTGCCTAATTAACTTTTAGATTTCAGTCAAAGGACCAGGTCCTGTGGCGTACCAACACCTCTCTGAAGTACTGAATGCCTTTGCTTCCCATGGACTTCAGTTGAGGGCACTCAGCATCTCTCATGATCAGGCACAAAGACTTTAGTTGAAAAGTTGGATAGATAAGGAAATGCTTATCTGCGTGATAAATTGTGGTAAATAGCACACTGTCGTCTGCTGGTCTGGGCTTTACTATAAGCACTTGTAGTCTAAGGAAGAGTCAGAATGAGAGAAAGAAGAAGAAATGAAAAATATCCATACTACATACATTTAAAAAGTTTAACAAACCTTAAGAAACTGCACCTCACTGCAAAAGGTTTATGGAGTGATTTTATTATGAAAATGATTGTAGTACCTTTAAGTATTAATAATAATGTGAAGCTTTTTACTATAGTGAAAAGTTTGTAAACACTTTTGTTGCAAATAATGTATGTAGTGTAGCAAATGTACACTGTACTTTACAAACATAGTAAGTGACATATTCCTTGCCCGAAAAAGCTGACAGTCAAGGGCTTGTGTACAGAGAAGACTCTTACTCCTGTATGGAAACCCATTGAAATAAATGAGGTTCTTCACAAATACCCATATGGGTCAGTTCAGGATTGGACGTAAGTGTGAGGAAACCAGTTTGTATTTTTCCCAGTTAATAAAAATGTAGCTGCCATTTTTATTTGTTTTAGTTTTAAAGGTGTACATGTCTTTACAGAAAGGCCAAGTTGAGTTGTGCATTTTGTAAGCCTTTTCCTGAATTTATTATGTACTCCACTTTTCTGTTTTTTGTAAGAAGAGACTCTTTAAATACAAGTTATTAAAACATGTCCATGCCATCTAGGAGGCTATCATTACATTGTATGTGTGCAAAGACCAAAGAAAATCAAACAATAAATTATTGGTGAGATTTTCAAAGTTGCCTGAGGAATTTGGATGGCCAAATCCTATTAAAACTGAATAGGAATTAGACATCCAACTCATTTAGATGCTTTGAAAATTTCAGGCTACATCTTCTCTGTGAAGTACATATGAAGTAGGGAAAGATTAACACGCAAAGAAAGAAATCCTTCAAGCCTAAGCAGTCAATAACAATGGTTAAAGCAAGAAGTCAATAACATATTTGAAGGTATTCCTAAAATATCTAGCACAGACATTTTTTCCCCTTTTCAACTGTGAAGCAGCTTTAAAAAATGATCAGTAAAATACCTAGTTTGGGCCAACCCTCAGGCCAGAGAGTTAGTGCTCTGCATGATCATATAACTGGCTGTTGTGTGATTCCTGAATCTGGCCTCATGTATCCTTATCCTGCCAGGTACCCAGCACCTTGCTGAGGGAACACAATGGAAGGAGCACACGTGTTGGGTCAACTGAAGGGAATATATCCCTCTTACTTATTAAGATAATTATTTGTTTCCAGCAGCACCCGAACAGTGTCTTAGCTCACGTTCTACAGGAGACAAAACAGTGAGACAGATGAAGGGTAATGCAGGGGAGTATGCTAAGTAATCAAAGTGGTGATTGGCCACTTTTCAATCATATAGTATCAGATAACTCATCATTTTTGTTCATTTTGAAAAACTTGCAGCCTATTCCTAATTACACCCCAACTCTCACTGTCAGAGCATATTCCTGCTTCTGAACGGGAAATATCAGAAAATTCTTATAGGGAAATACTGTAAGGGAAGAAGTAGTTATTTCCACAGTACTTTTACTTTGATCTATGATAGCAAACAAATGAAAGGACTACGCTAAAAGCATTGAAGAAAGATTAATAAATTGTAAGGCCAGAAGGGACCATTGGGATCATCTTGTCTGACCTCTTGCATAACACAGGCCATTAAATTTCACCCAGTAATTCCTGCATCGAGCCCATATCTTGTGGTTGAGCTAGAAAATATATTTTTAAATACATCCAATATTGATTTAAAGATATAAAATAATAGAGTCCATCATATGACTTGATAAGTTGTTCCAATGATTAATTACTATATTGTTGAAAATTTACAATTTATTTCTAGTCTGGGTTTATCTAGTCTAGATTCAGCTTTCAGTCATTGGATCTTATCATGCCTTTGTCTGCTAGGTTAAAGAGCCCTCTACTATCTCAAATCTTCTCCCCACGTAGGTACTTATAGGCTATGATTAAGTCATCTCATAACCTTTTCTTGGATAATGTAAATAGATTGAGCTTCTTGGTATTTCTTACAAGTACAACTTCTTACAATTCTTACAAGGATTTCACTGTAAGGCAGGTTTTCCTGGAAAAAAAGTGGAAGATTGTCTGAGCAGCACTTGATGCCCTGGCTAATCTGCCTCATTGAGAATGTGCTGATATCTTATCAATATGTTGAACAGGGCATAAAGGTGCACAACCAGAAGTGACTACCAAATATGGGCGACTTCAAGGAAAACAGACCAGCGTGAAAGGAACAGACAGGCTCGTGAATGTTTTTCTTGGAATTCCTTTCGCAAAACCACCTCTTGGATCCCTAAGATTTTCCCCACCACAACAAGCAGAGCCATGGAAAGGTCTGAGAGCTGCAACTTCCTATCCACCAATGTAAGATCCGATGGTGTCAGGCTTTGCCTATCTACCCTGTTTAGTAAATGAATCTAAATTGCATCTTGTATGCCTTTTTTTTGGTTAATGAAGTTGTGTAACATTATGTATCCTAGCAAAGGAGTTCGGCTTTATTGAATGTGTTTGCATGGTAATGATGGGTCCCATAAGAAAAATGTGAAATTCCTAAAATCCTCCAGTCGTTTCTCTTGTGAATTGAATGGTGTCCTTGTCCTTTACTAAAATAGCCCAGTAACACCACAACACTAATACACATCTACTCCAATATAACGCAACCCGATATAACACGAATTTGGATATAACATGGTAAAGCAGCGCTCCGGGGGGGCGGGGCTGCGCACTCCGGTGGATCAAAGCAAGTTCGATATAACGCGGTTTCACCTATAGCGCGGTAAGATTTTTTGGCTCCCGAGGACAGCGTTATATCGAGGTAAAGGTGTATATAGTTAGAGATCCATGTGAGTGTTAACTGTGAAAACATTTGCTTTATTTTAGAAAAATAAAATGAGAATAAGAGTCTACATTTAAATTTTGGATACTCTGCCAACCTAGTTAATGTTGCCCTCAGTAAATAAATCTGGAATATAAGCCCTGCGAGGTCAGTTTAAGTGAGGTCAAGCTGTCTGGAAAAGATATTATATGTGATTGATTTTAACTGTAATTTCAATTTTATGGCCATTGCAATAAATAATTCTCACTGTTCATCAGTGATGTTCTCTCCCACTTCCTCCTCCTCCTGCTATGCAGACTCAACTGAGGTCAGGGTGACTCTTCTCAGTAGGAGTTTATAAACAACTGTGCTGTCTGCTTCATTAGCCAACATCTCCAGCATATTGGCTGGAGGGAGCTGTAGGTGATCAGGCAGCCCCTTGTATAGGAGCACAGCGAATATTTCCAAATAATGCCTTTTGTAGTATTTTTGAAAATAAGTTGATAGCTTAATTTTGTTTCACACATTTCCAAGCAAAATGATTCCCCCACTGATCCACTGAGTTGGACTTTGATAAGGCAACCTGGAGCTTTAAGAGCTCCTTTGGTTATATCTTGACTTTCATGAGTTGCGCAAAGACAAAAATGATACGTGTTCAAAGTAAGAGGCAAATCTACATCATTATAACGCTAGGAGGATATGGGTGACAGAGGTTTTCTGTTGTAACTCAGGTCAGTATTTGCAAGTCTTAAAGCTGGTTTCCTTATTTCAAGATTAATGTGGTGTTGTGAAATAGATATTTTTGGATCACTCTGTAAATGTGTTCAGCTTTAGAAATGCTGTTTTCAGAAATCTAGTATCAGATAAAACTAACATTATGATCATGTGTTACTATCATTTTACTGAACATTGGCATTTTCATTATATCATTAAAGGTGCCTACAAGACACAGAGTGGATAAAGACAATGACAACAATGTTCAAAGCTGTAGTTCCTCCCTTAACAGTTTCTGAAGATTGTTTATATCTGAATGTTTACACTCCTGCCCATTCAGACAAGAAGGCTAAGTTACCTGTAAGCAAACTTACTTAATAGCTATATCTGTATCTTCATCCCTGTGCTGTACTAGATTGTGTTAGCGGTAAAGTAAAGCTGTAATAAAGCAAAGTTGGAAATAATGTATTTCACCTTAATTCTCTATAATGTTAAAACCGTGAACTGAGGCCCTCTAACTTCAGGTAAGATATAGGGTATTTGGTGATAAATGTTTTTCATTTAATGCCCATTTTTCCTGGCAGCTTAGGATCTTCAAAGAACAATTTTCAGCTGAGTCAGGCTTTGTGGAGCTCATGTTGAGTTGATCAAAAGGAAACTCCCTTTTAGCTCACCTTGTAGAGCTTCTTTTTATGGATGGTGAACGTTCAGATTTGGGAGGCACGTGCACAGCAAATCCATCTACCTCTGGATGGAGTCTGCCAGTGGCAGGTCTGCAAACCCACATAGGGTTCTGATTTTCCCAGGCTTCTGCCCCACATACCCAGACCTGACCTGACCCCATCTGTCAGAGTATTAGCTGTAATTTCATGTCCATGGTGCTGTTTGACTCCAGCATTAAATCCCTCCTATTGAATCTGTTCTCTCTGTCCACAAATCTAGAACTCATTCAGACCCTCTTGATCTCCTGTGATGAATGCTGCAACATCCTTCTCTCTGGCCTCCTTCCCATCTACATTGCCCCCTCTTCAGTCCACACAAAATGCAGCTGCTGCCTTGTCTCATCTTGATCATCTGCTTTATATGTCACTGTGATCACATCAGCCCCTCTTTGAATCTTTCTCCACTTCAGGGCATCAAGATCAGTCTTCTAGCCTTCACCAAGGGCCTTTGTAATTCTGCCCTTCCTCACTTATCTTACCTCTTCTCTTATGTTATCACACATACCTCTCACCCACTTTCTCTGCACTGCAAATGATGCTAGCCTTGATACCCTATTTGTCTGCTTCTCTCACAACCTTCTCCTCGCTTTCTTCCATGCTGCTACCTGTGCTCAGAATGCTCATCCTGATCTGATCTGTAGGGCCCTTTCCTTTCATATCCTTCCTTAAGGCCTACTTCTTCCATGACACTTACAAGTTATTAGCCAGCCAGGGCATCTGTATATTTCATTTAAATTAATATTTTACTCCATCATAATGTGCACTAGCCTTCTCAGTTATCCTGTAACTTTACTAATGTTAACCTATCCTTCCTCTCGCAGCTTCCCACTACTGTTCTCTTACCCCTTTTCATTGTGTCAGGTCTGAAATTAGCTTGTAAGCTTTTCAGAGTTGGGATCATGACTTCTTACCTATATTGCAAGATGTTCATTACTCCATTGGGTGCTGTAAAATAATAAAAAATAATCATCATCATTCTGCTGAGTCACAGAGCACCTTTGTTAGAAATACAAAGTCAAGAGCCATGAATTATATAGCAAACAAACAAAAAAAATGCTGAATATTATTTCAATAAGATAACTTGGTTAGTGTAAATAGCCTCTGACACCCTTTGACATTTCAAAGCACTGTACATAAGTATAAGTGAATGACACTGGGTAAAAAGGATATTTAAAATTACATTATCATTTTCTTGGTGACAAAAGTAAATAAAAATGTATTGGTCCTTAGCATGGGCCACTTGTCACACTTCTAACAGAGTAAATGTTGTACATAAACAACAGTTTGTTTTCTCTTTGTTTAACACTATCTAAAACTGAACTGTTGTTTTAAAAATAATAATCCTGTTTATAAAAATTGCAACCTGCAACCCTTTGATTTGTATTTGACATTTATTAAAAAATTAGCAAGTTAATCGTTACAAGTAGTTCTAACTGATCCTGCTCTTTTCAGGTTATGGTGTGGATCCATGGAGGAGCTTTGCTGAATGGTGGGGCTTCGATATATGATGGGTCAGCACTATCTGCCTATGAAAATGTGGTGGTGGTAGCTATCCAGTATAGGATAGGTATCATTGGATTCTTTAGGTGAGACATGTTTTGTTACTATGAATCTGCTCAAACAAGGTACTCTGTTTAAAACACACACACACAGTGTGCGTGTGTGTGTGTACATGTGTGTGTATATACACACACACACACACACACACTCCATGATAGGAAGTACGCTCATGATGAGTGAGCATGAATTTCTTTAGGCCCAAAGCTGAGGTGTTTGAAGAAGAAACATATAACCTCTTCCTCCTTTCTTACTGCACAATTGCAGCATCTTTTTTCCAAGTAATTAATTTTATTATTGCTTTTCATTTTTAATGACAAAAAGCACCTATCCCGTTCTACTCTGGGTGTCCTGACATCAGTTAAAAATTCACAGTCAAACAAAAAATTATAAAATACAGAAAGCTAATCTGGTCAGCCTAAACCTATAATGGTGACAGGTTTCCGAGTGGTAGCCGTGTTAGTCTGTATCAGCATAAACAACGAGGAGTACTTGTGGCACCTTAGAGACTAACAAATTTATTTGGGCATAAGCTTTCGTGGGCTAAAACCCACTTCATTACATGCATGGAGTGGAAAATATAGTAGGAAGATATATATACATAGTTCATGAAAAGATGGGGGTTGCCTTATCAATTCTAATGAGACAATTCAATTAAAGTGGGCTATTATCAGCAGAAGGGAAAAAACTTTTGTAGTGGTAATCAGGGTGGCCCATTTCAAACAGTTGACAAGAAGGTGTGAGTAACAGTAGGGGGAAAATTAGCATGGGGAAATTAGTTTTTAGCTTGTATAATGACCCATCCATGCCCAGTCTTTATTCAGGCCTAATTTGATGGTGTCCAGTTTGCAAATTAATTCCAGTTCTGCAGTTTCTCGCTGGAGTCTGTTTTTGAAGTTTTTTTGTTGAAGAATTGCCACTTTTAAGTCTGTTATTGAGTGACCAGGGAGGTTGAAGTGTTCTCTGACTGGTTTTTGAATGTTATAATTCTTGACTCAGATTTGTGTCCGTTTATTCTTTTGCGTAGAGACTGTCTGGTTTGGCCAATGTACATAGCAGAGGGGCACTGCTGGCACATGATGGTATATATCACATTGGTAGATGTGCAGGTGAATGAGCCCCTGATGATGTGGCTGATGTGGTTAGGTCCTATGATGGTGTCCCTTGAATAGATATGTGAACAGAGTTGGCAACGAGGTTTGTTGCAGGGATGGGTTCCTGGGTTAGTGTTTTTGTTGTGTGGTGTGTAGTTGCTGGTGAGTATTTGCTTCAGGTTGGAGGGCTGTCTGTAAGCGAGGACTGGTCTGTCTCCCAAGGTCTGTGAGAGTGAGGGATCATCCTTCAGGATAGGTTGTAGATTCTTGATGATGCGCTGCAGAGGTTTTAGTTGAGGGCTGAAGGTGACGGCTAGTGGCGTTCTGTTACTTTCTTCGTTGGCCCTGTCCTGTAGTAGGTGACCTCTGGGTACTCTTCTGGCTCTGTCAATCTGTTTCTTCTCCAATCCCTCAGAAAGAGACAAACACCTACAGGATCTCTATCAAGCGTTCTTAAAATTACAATACCCACCTGCTGAAGTGAAGAAACAACTCCTCGTTGTTTAAACCTGTCATGTAACTTAATATGTGCCTGTTGCTAAATGCTCTGTCTGTAATATTATGTTGTCTGGAGTTCATGTGTACAGTAGAAAACTATTCCTTTGAAAATCAAGCTGCGATCAGCAGTGGCTTGCAGTACTCAAAGCCATGCATTGGGGCTCAGAAATAGACTTTCAATAAGCTGATGTAAGAATAAAGTATCAGCATGGTTTTCGTTCTGTAGAGCCAGTATTATATGCCCAACAATAAGGAATAAACAGCCGGTGGTTTTACTACTAATACCCTATATACACTTCTGATTTCAGTACTGGTGATGAACATGCTCGTGGAAACTGGGGCTTATTGGATCAAGTGGCAGCTTTGCAGTGGGTTCAGGAAAATATTGATTTTTTTGGAGGAGATCCAGAGTCTGTTACTATATTTGGAGAGTCTGCAGGAGGATTCTGTGTTGGAGCACATGTAAGTTTCCAATAAATACCTTTGTATTAAGAACACTCAGTAAGTCTAAAATCAAGCCTCACTTTTAAATCTAGCTTCTGAAGTAAAGTCAGTCATGGATTGTATCAAATTTGCATTTTAATATGTAAATTATATTCTTGTTTTTTGTTTGTAGATTTTATCACCATTGTCAAAAGGTTTGTTCCATAAAGCCATATCAGAAAGTGGAGTTGCTCAACTTCCTGGCTTCTTTATTTCCCATCCTCAAGCAGTTGCTAATGTAAGTTTTCAGTATTACCTTAACAGTATTTCTCTAAAATACCAAGTTTCCAATGCCTGACACCTTCTCAAAACTGAGTTTCAAATTAACAACCATGTGTTTGCACCCTGCTGTTCTTTCCTGATGGAGAAAGATGATCTCAAAGGTTTTATTTATAGTTTCTCCTACTTTAACAAAAATTTTAGACTGAAAATATCACGTTCTGATTTCCCTCTTTTTCTGTAGGACCTCTGCAATTCTAGGAGGACTTTGAATGTAACATCACAAGAGGCTAATGCCTGAGCTGCAACTCTGCTAGTTGCTAACTAAAGAAAGAGGGGATGTAGAGTTTTAGACTGTCTGGATCTAGTTGCAATAATCTGCCAAACTCAACAAATTCATTTATTTAACTGGGAACCGGGAGAAGTCCACATCAGGTGTCAGCATCCTGTGCTGTTACTTTCCAAATCCATGAGGAAAAATAGGAGTTAGAACTTGATTTTTCTAATGTTTTAAAAAAAATGTTAGGAGAGGAGGAAGCCCTAGACATTACAAAGGCAACAGAAAAAGAACTGCAATCAAAGTAATAAGAGTTTACACTAGAATTACAACTGAGAACCATCAAAGCATATATCTATTGAAGATTAAGGCAGCTTTTATAAATAGCCTGTTTTGCTTTGAATATTGCAGAGAAAACAGAAAGTAGTCTTCAAACACGGGGCCTGCAGACAGGGCCAGCTCCAGGCACCAGCTTGCCAAGCAGGTGCTTAGGGCGGCCCCTCTGGAGAGGGGCGGCACGTCCAGCTATTCGGCGGCAATTCGGCGGACGGTCCCTCACTCCCGCTCGGAGCGAAGGACCTCCCACCGAATTGCCGCCGCAGATCGCGATCGCGGCTTTCTTTTTTTTTTTTTTTTTTGCCGCTTGGGGCGGCAAAAACCCTAGAACCAGCCCTGCCTGCAGACTCCTGTTCATATCTCCATACACCATAATCTGTGTGTATCTATATTTTCACACACCCACCATTTGCCCTAAAGCAAGAGATGTGTGGAATGGAGAGATGACATAGGAAGCATCTAATTGCCTCTGCACACTGGTAACTTGTCTGTGGTGGGCACTTTTTAAACTCCATCATACTAGAGCAGTTGTGATTATTGATGATTTGTCTTTATCACACCACTCTCATCCATTCTTTTTTTTTTAAACAATTGCAGGTAATTGCTAATATATCTGGCTGTGAGACAACCAGTTCTGCAATGGTTCACTGTTTAAGGAAGAAAATGGATAAGGAAATAATGACCCTGAGTGCTGATCTAATTAAGGTAGGTGAGAGTTGCTAATTTAGGAGCTACCCCAAGGCTCATTAAGATCAATAGAAAGACTCCCATTGACTTCAGTGGGCTTTGGATTGGCCCTTAATGCAGTTACTGATATTTAGTGCTTGTCTACATTTACACTGTGCCCTTGTAGCCCTTCCGTGAAGATGCTGAACGGGAGAGCTTCTCTCATCAGTGTAGGTACTCCACCTCCCCAAGAGGTGGTCACTGTGTCAGTGGGAGAAGCCCTCCTGTTGATATAGTGCTGTCAGCACTGAGGATTAGGTCAGTATAACTGTGTCCCTCAGGGGTGTGGAAAATCCACACCCTTGAGTGATGTAGTTCTACTGACACAAGTTCCTAGCGTAGACCAGAATTGAGCGTTTCATACAAGGATGGTCCACTGAGCTGCAGAATTTGAATCCACATTTCAAACTCCATAAAGAGTGTCTGAATCCAGGACTTGGGTTCAAGCCCATTTTTAATTTTATGACATTTATTACTTGTTTATTCTGCTACCCACTGATTCTACACCCCCACAAAGCTTATTGCAGTTTTATTTCTGATTATTTATAGTACATCTGCACACTGAGGCTTCTGTCTCAAGCATTAGAATGGGAAAGTAAGCAGGCTTCACAGAGCCAGCTGTCAGCAGATAGATGAATTCAGGAATGCCTCCATTTCTGTGAAGGGGATTTCAGGGTAGAGAGGAAAAGGAGCAACAGCAGCAGCTGTGGGGAATGGAGAGTTGGCCTCGGAAGTATGTGAGTGACAATGGAGCTCCCAAATGTAAAGTTAAAAGACCATTCATGTTTTCTTTGGAAGGAAGTTCTAGTGGTCTAAAACTCTCTTCTGTGGCCCAGAAGTCCTCAGGGGACAACTGGCTGGCCCTCTCCCCAATTCTGTGATCTTCCAGAAGCACCCAGATGGCTCACAAAAAACTTGGCACCCTCAATTTTAGACACCAGGTGAGGACACTTTGAAAATGGGCCCCTAAACATTTGCAATTCTATTCTGTCATTTCCAGATATGTTGTTCCAGAAATGTATGTTAGAATTGCAAGAAAATATATCCTCTATTCCAGAAAGACTGGACGTATGTGTGGTTATTTTAGTGCCAAAGGGGGTGGCCACACCCTTACTTGGGATTATTTTAATGTTCTTGGGCTAGCCTCTTCAGGTCAGTGCTGCTGCTCACCTGTTGTGAAAAATAAATTAATTGTCCCTGTCAAACTGGGAAATATAGCTAGCTCACAGGGAATGTTTCCAGTGCCAGAGTCATTTTTTTCTTAGAAGGCAGAATTAAAGTACGTTACACAGCAGTATAAATGCCACTGCTGGTAATTTACCATCCTCTCTTTTGTAGTCATGTAAACGGTTCTTTGAAATTCTTCTTCCATATTATTGTAGTCTTAACTATACATCTTGTACAAATCAAGCTAATAACACACATTTTCAAGGTTCATTCAGCTGACATATTAATCTTGGCCATCTGGAGTGAGGCATTCTAAAGTGCTCAGCCCAACCTATCTGCTTGCATTGAAATCAATGGGTGTTTTATTATTGACTTCAGTGGGAGCAGAGTTAGGCCAACAGAATGGTTAAAATCTCACACCTAGTTTTTATTTTGTTGTAACCTTCCTTATTCATTTCCCAGTATGCAAAACTCTGCCATATTTTCCCTCCATGCACCCACATATTTCTGACATGGAAAAGGTGAAATAGACATAACATACCCCACACATACATTGGGTAGATATTCCACAAGGAAGCACATGAGAAAGTAATAAAAATAGCCTGAGACTTGAGGGCTTTGTTAATTGCTTTTACAACCCTCTTCTGTGTTGGATTGTAACATATTAGAGCTTGTGAGTACTTAGTTTAGTCTTGGCTCGGCTCAGCTCAGCAGTGGGAATTTTGCAATGGCATCTAGAGGAAGAAATAATTATAAAATAATATATTGATTTTTTTCTTACAGCAAATGGGATATGTCCCTGCAGTTATAGATGGTGTGTTTATTCCAAAGAAACCCGAAGAGCTGCTTGCTGGCAAAGAATTCAGTACTGTCCCATATATAATAGGAGTAAATAACAATGAATATGGCTGGATTATTCCTTCAGTAAGACATGTTCAATGACTTTTTCTACACTAATCAACGTGTTACAAAATATGAGATTGTTCCATAGGACCCAGAATCAGGGTATAGTCCCCTCACATGTAGTGTTTTAAATATAGCTCTGCCATCCCATTGTCTACACTCTGTTCTTACTCCTGTAAATCAGACAGCACTCCTTGATGTCATTGCTATCAGTGGACTGTGGATCAGGTTCATATTGAATTAGCCTTGCCCCTCTTTTAAATGCATTGGGGTTGACATCTCCCAGCAAATGTTTTAATTTCTTCTCCAATGTCTCACAGAGTCTAAACATATTGTACATTTATTGGTCTTTCCAAAGAGTTTGCCAGGAGCCTAGAACATACTGCCAATATGTCGTGTGTTCTGTGAGAGTTTTGATTAATCCCACTATTTATATTTTCATTGAATAATAACTCTAATTTTTGTGTGAAGACTTTTAGACATGTAACTTTTGTTAAAGGAACATGTTTTAATGTGTGCTCAAACTGTCTTCAGAGAATGGTACTAAATCTGATCTCTGGTATCAGTATGTCCAAATGGCTTTCAGTAACTCAGACAGTCACAACTTTTGGTGCCCATCTGCTCAACCATCAAGCATTTTTCCGGTTGCTTAAATAATTTAGTATTTAAAGAATACATTTATATGTAATAAATGATTAATGATCATTACTGGCTAGTATAAAATGGAGCAGTGAGTAGTTATGAATTAAATAACACATGGTATCAAATAATTTTAATTAATATAAAAAGGAAAAACTGTATTTTAACTATACAGGTATCTAACTTTCCTGGCATAGAAGAAGAGATGGAGAAACAAACCATAATCTCATCATTGCAGCTGACATTTTCACTACTGGTAAGAGACCAGGAGGTTAATTTGGATGATATTTTAATATTCATTGTAAACCCGCTTCACATTTGGGGCTATATGATGCTATTGGCACGATCTCATTTTTGCAGTATTTATGCATTCAGTGGCTTAGTAGTGGATTCCAGACCTAACTTTGGCTCCTCTGGTGTCATCCCCTGTGAAAGGATGGAACATTAGGAATTGGTGGCTCCATACTGCCGTATACTATGAGGCACAAGGGGAGTAAATAAAAGAAGATACCCACACTGAAACTAATAGTGTCTTCTGTGCCCCTCCAGCCCCTTCAAAGAGGTGGTTTCCTTTAACATGAGCTGTGTATGACTATTCTTTTCCTGTTCTTGTTTATCACTATTACGTTATTTTATAATTGTATTCCTTAGGGAATGTGTATACAGTGAATCTCTACTGTCCAGAGTGGTTCCAAAATGCCACGTCACTTCTGGCTTCTCCAGCACTAATCAAAAACCAGTGGATAGTATTTATTAATTCATGACTGAGAAAGAGCTCTTGAGAGTGAAGCACACTAAACGCTGCCATTAATGTTGTATTTCCATCCTTTGTTACAGAGGTTTCCATCTGAATCTGTGTCTGTGGTAGCAGATGAATATTTAGGAGACACAGATGACCCTGCTGAGCTGCGAGACCGATTTCTGGATCTGATGGGAGATATCATCTTTGTTATTCCAGCTCTTCAAGTGTCTAAATATCATAGAGGTGAATTTCCAATCAACCTCAAACATTCAGACCAACTCCCAGTTGGCACTCAGCTGAGAATAAATCATTGTAGCACTAAATTTGTATTATGGCAAAATTCTCATTGATTCAAGATTTGGCCCTTGCACGTGATAATTTTCTGCCATGCTGCTCTCTCCTCCCATGCTGTTTCCTTCAGTGGAGAAACTCATTTAGGACAAGCATCCTCATTTAGGACCTGATCCAAATGGAAAGTCAAGGGAAAGACTTCTGTTGTCTTCAGTAGGCTTTGGTTCATACCCTTATCTCCCTTTGTTTGGAAAAAGTTTTGTCTGCATTTTTCTCCAGTTTAGACTGTGCTTTCTGAAGAGTAAAACTTGGTACTGGTTATCCTTCTCCAGTCTAGCCCACCTTTACTTTGTCAACGCTTTCTTTGTTACTAGATCCTATTGCTCTTTCTAGTATCCGATATTGGAGAGAGTACTCTGAGTCAGGCAGGATCAAGTTTTATGCAGCAGAAATAAATTACATGAAAGAACATAACATGTTAACACTGAGGTTGGATTTCCTCAGCTAAACCAGGAGCTAATAGATGTTTCTCCTATGGTAACTCCCTAATATTTTTTCAGTCAATATGCCAAAACATTGTTTCTTCATTTAGTATTGGATGCAGCTAAAAAAACTTTGGCCCCAAGTTCATTTAGTTCTAATTATTCTGTATCCAATACTATTGTCGGGTCTTGGGTGGTGGTGTGTGTTTTTTAGATAGAGGGAGAGAGAGGGATATTAAATCAGTTAATTTAGTCTGCTCGTACCCCAGCCTCTTGTATTTTCTGAAATCTAGTTCAGAAACAACTGATTCTAAACCTTAGCTGAGCTAGAATTTTAGTTAGCATCTCATTTCAAGATTTAATCTACTGCAGCCTTTTAAAATATGAAAAGAGATTTCAGAACGTGCATGAAGCTGTTGATCTGATTTAATGGTTCCCTATGGAAAGTACAGTAATTGTAATCTTGGCTTTGATTCTCACTGTTTTCTTGTTTAGACTCTGGTGCTCCTCTCTACTTTTATGAATTTCAGCATCGACCCAGTACTTTTAAAGATACTAAGCCAGATTTTGTAAAGGCGGATCATGGAGATGAAGTTGGCTTTGTCTTTGGTGGGCCGTTCTTGAGAAGTGATGCAGTCATAATTGGTAAGGACTCATCTTTCAGATATTATTTTTTCATTGTAAAGTAGATCTAGTTCACATTATGGATGCATACTTGTCTTTTAAACAAATACGACCCACACTTTGTTGAATTAAGTACTTTTGCAAACAAAAAAAAGATGTGTAAGTTATTTTTTTCATTAACTTTGTTTTTTTTCCTAATAACACTGGTGTACTTTTTTTGTTCTTCCCTTCTTCCTTCCACATAATTTAAGCTCGTACATTTTTTTTTCTTTTATTGAGGGTTATCTTTAAAGTGGTACTTGCGGCATTTTCTTTCTACACCCTGTTGCATCTTTTAAACCCTGTATGTGGAAATACGTGTATATTGACAAACCAGTTTTCCGCCTTTGCATCAGGATTATGCTGTGGTTTTGAATTTAGCATACATCTATTCTGTGTTTTTGTCTTCTTAGTTTTTTTTTTTTTTTTTTCCACTGTACCTTCCCGCTTCTCTAAGGGAATGACTAGGAGTAGCAGCTTTACATGATCTGTTGAGATGCAAACATATTTATATATGATTTTAGAACAAGGACTTAATGATCTAATCTGCTGAATGCTCAGGAACATATATAATGAAATACCTCATAATTCTTTTGGCTGGAAAACTTTGAAAATACTAGCATTAGACAGGCTAGAATAATATCTAAACAATAAAAATCTGTAAGCATCATTCCCTATTAAGCAATTCTATTGTAACTTGTATCTTGAATAGTCTGATGCACTCATGCTTTGATATTATGTATGTACAATTTCAAACATTTTGTTTTGGTTTTTTACTTTACAAAATAGTTATATTTACATATTCTCCTTTTCAGCTGAGGCTACAGAGGAAGAGAAACACCTCAGCCGAACGATAATGAAATATTGGGCTAACTTTGCACGAAATGGGTGAGAATAATGCTATAATAATATATTGTGTTGTAACATTTGAATTTGTTTAATCTCAATAAATTAAATTGGGATTTTGTTCTTCATTCTGTCATTTCCAGAAATCCTAATGGCAAGGGTTTGGTGGAATGGCCAGTCTATGACTTGAATGACCAATACCTGGAATTAAATTTAAAGCAAAAGAAAGCAGAGAAACTGAAAGGGAACAGAATGGAGTTCTGGACAAAGATCTTCCCTGAAAAAGTGAAGAAAATAACTGAAGACAGGAAAGAGCACTCAGAGTTATAAATGATGATGTTTAAATTTGTATCTTTCAATTTGTCACAGCAAAATTCTACCAGATAATATTGGTTCAATAGAAAAAGTTTAATCATGTTAGCACATTTTTTTTTAGTTTGATTGAGGGAAATGAGAGCAAAGCTCTGGACATTATTGAGATTTTGTTGCTAACTAGCAAAATATGTGACAAAGAGGAAAACTCCAGATCATTTACATTAAATAATAGGAGATATTAACAATTGAAACAGTGGATTAACTCCCCAACAGAAGTAATTGAGGCACTGTCACTAGGGGTATTGGAGGGGAAGACTAGATATAGTATTTAGGGATTTAATGTAAAGGATAATCTTGTATTAGAGGAAGTACAAGGAGATAGAACTCTGTATCTCAGGAAGAGACTCAGCTTCTGAGATATGAACCCAACATGGTGTGTATCTTTTAAACAGGACCACATATTCCCCTCAAATATCTACATTTTGATACTGGACTGGAATAAAATGTTTGGAACAGAAATGATTTCAAATATCAGAAAAGTCTGATGGGGAAATATTAAAAATATAAGACCAAATTATATCCTGAGATGCATGCTTCTGTTTCCTCAACCAGACTTTGAATGATGCTAGGTAGGGCTTTTGATTTTATATTAATGCTTTGGAGGATTTTTTTTTTTAATTGTAAATGGAAGATCCCACATGCAAAAGTTGTTAGCCAATCTCAATGTACATACACATAATATGTAATATTGCTGAAAGCTTAACCATGCTCTCTCATACTGAACACAGTGCAAATAACTCACCAAGAAAAGAAACATTAACATCTTTTTTCCAAAATTAATACAATCTCTTTTATCATCTGACATTTTTCAGTAATATTTTCACTTGTAAAATTGCACAACATTCTATTTTGTATCAGATAATTTCACTTTTTTGATTAATTTGTCTTTTACTCTTCCCTGGATAAATCAAAGCAATGGAAAATGAAATAATCTGAGCCACTGAAATTTTCTTTGTTTACTGAGACCTCAGATTTTATTGTTGTGTGTGATCAAAATAGATAAAACTAATAAAATTTTAATACAATAACAGCAATAAAGATGTGATCCTCAAACAAAAATTAGTTGCATGTATTAAGTAACTATTTAAAGTTGTCCCAGTGTCACTCACAATGTTACATACTGAAATGCTCATCATACAAAGACAGGATTCTACTTATAATCAAGACGAATAAGTATGTATAGTACTGCATGTTTCAGCCTGGAATCTCTCCTTGGAAGACACCTTCAGAAGCTTCGCCCAGCTTAAATCCTAATTTATCTATACATTACACAATACAGAACGATGCCCAGTCAGAAAGGATTTATGCATATGGGCAACTCTGAGGGAAACAAGCTACGTGAAGGGAACAGACAGACTCCTGAATGGAATTTCCTTGGAATTCCTTTTGCAAAACCACATGTTGAAGCCCTGAGACTCCCAACAACCGGCTGAACCATGGGATGGGTCTGAGAGACTCAACTTCCTAGCCACTATTGTAAGATCTATATACAGTCGTTCACTCATATCTTAGGCTTGCTCTGTTTATCTTTGTTTGTGAAAGATGTAAAAGAGTTTGGCCTCGATGAGGAGTTTGGATTGGCTGGCGGTCTGCTGACAATATTGAAGTGTTTCATAAGGAGCACACAAATAGGAAATATACAAAGAATTCTTCCTAAAATCCTCTTTTACTGCAACAGTGCAGGGAAAGCTGTACTTCTGCACTTGGTTCTCTAGCTCCATGTAAGTAACTTCTGCAGAGCACAAAGCAAGGGTCCCAGAGGTGACACATTTTCCAAGTTTAGCCATGGCTTTTGTCTGAGCTTTTCTCCTAACTAGCAAGGAGGCCATGGTGCACCTTTCCTCTGCACTGAGTTCTTTGATCTCCATATCATAAGTATTATGTGGAGGCCTCACAATCACTATCATATATATGTAGAATGACCCTCCACACATGTACTGGGTATTATATGTAACTAAGGTGCTCGAATGTAGCAGTCCAGTAAACTAGGATTAGCATGGGGCCACAGCAAAGGACATGGGGCAATTTGTCAATTAGGTGAGCAGCATCTTTGCAACTGAAGTCGAAGGAAAGTAACCCCTGATGCTTTTAGGTGGGATATTTTACAGACTGTTCAATATTTTATATGATCCAAATTTAAAATGTGAATCCCTGTGTATTTTTTGGTCACTAGCAATAAATTCCTCCCACTTTTCACCAGTGATATTCTCTTCTTGCTCTTCTCCCAATTAAATGTTACTTGAAGACAAAACACAGTCAGAATTTATTACTGGAGCATGATACTTCCTGTTTGCTCATCAGTCTAGTAACAGCTCTAGCTTCTGAGGTCAAGGCCTTCGTGGGGGAAGCACACTGCCACTGCGTTTGTCCTATATGTAGGAGTCAATATTTCAAACAAATTTAGAATTATGTAAACAAAATGTTTTGCTTGACCCATCTGAAATTGGGCTAAGGATGCTTAGGCCCAGATTCTCATCTCCATTCTAACCACTGGCTGCAGCTGACGGACGTCTGTAAAGCTGTTATAGCATCCTGCTCCTGGGCCAGTCATCCTAGTCATTGGGTCAGTCCTGGCTGCCATTTAGAGCAGCCCAAGTTATTGTATTACTGGTGGTGTAGAACAAGCAAGTGACCTTTTCCACTGTAATGCAAGCCAGCATTGTTAGTCCATGCTGCGCCAGCCTAGAATTGATCATTTAAAGTGCTTACAAGTTAGGGGACATGCTCTCTGCTGTTTCTGTGCAAGACTCTCTATGGAATTTCAGCCCAAGGGGAGACTGTTCCCTCTCAGCTAATGTATTGTTACTGCTACAGTTATACTATCTATTGTTTATATTTTCCTTTTGTTTGTGTAGGTGCCCACAGGACCTGGCCACAGTGAAAAGAAATGAGAAAAATAGGAAAGAAAAACACCATGTCTTCAGAATTTCCAAAGACGGTTTCTACCTGAATGTTTACACTTGCCTAGACAGACAAGAAGGCCAACTTACCTGTAAGCCAGGGGTCGGCAACGTTTGGCACGTGGCTCGCCAGGGTAAGCACCCTAGCGGGACGGGCCAGTTTATTTACCTGCTGACGCAGCAGGTTCGGCCGATCGAGGCCCCCACTGGCCCCGGTTCACCGTCCCGGGCCAATGGGGGCTTCGGGAAGCTGCGGCGAGCACATCCCTCACCCGCGCCGCTTCCAGCCACCCCCATTGGCCCAGGACGGCGAACTGCGGCCAGTGGGGGCCGCGATCGGCCAAACCTGCCGCATCAGCAGGTAAATGAACTGGCCCGTCCCGCTAGGGTGCTTACCCTGGCGAGCCGCGTGCCAAACGTTGCCGACCCCTGCTGTAAGCAAATCTGTTGTACAAACCTTGGTGCTATTAGAAAATCATTGCAGCTGCAGGGCTCGGTGGTACTCCTGACGGTCTCAGAACTTTGCATAAGAAAAGGAATATTACTTCTGGTGATGTGGGGTAAAGTAGGAGTCTACATCTATGTCAGGTTAGGTGTGTAACATGCGTAGGGACTCTGAAAATCCCATTAGGCACTATCTGCATTGTTAGGCACCTAAATACCTTTGTATATCTGACCCTTATGCTTCCAAGTAAGTTCTGAAAATGGGACTTAGGCTGCTAAGTAACTTGGGCACTGTGGCAGAGCTTCTCCTCTGCCTCGGTGGGTCCTGCGCTTCCATTTAGCAGCGGGCTGGGGTATTCCTCTTGACCTCAGAGATTTCCCCCCATGTCTCTGGACTTGCAGTCCACACCCTGCCGGAGCAGGGTTCCTCCCAGGGACACTCAGTCTCTGGTAGCCCCTACGGGCGTGGTGGCAACCGACCCAGATACCCAGTTCAGTCTCTCCCCTCTGGCGGGGTCTCCTCCCTCAGACTCATGGGGCCCAGAGGGCCATCTGCCCCATTGGGCAGGTATTCTCCCACCCTTCGCCTCTGCACCTGCAGGGTTTCTTTCCTGGTGCTTGCCAGCATCTGCACTGCCCACCTCTCCAGAACCTTGCCTTGCTCCCACAGCTCCTAGCACGCACCCCTACCTGGCTGGAGGGGAGGCTCTTAAGAGGTTCTGGCAGGGCCTTGATTGGTCCCAGGTGTCCTAATTAACCTAGAGTAACCCCTGTTCACTTACCAAGGGACCTGTTTATTCTGGGTCTAATATACCTGTCTTCCTCCACTCTACTGTAGCCGTCTGGCCTGACCCCATCACAGCACTTATTGAAAATTTTACCAGTGGACAATTTCCAATTCATTGTATTCGGTCTGCTGAAACTAGGTGCTTCACAGCTGTTGTGTTCCACTCCAGAGATTTCTCTGTTACAGTGGTGAGTGAAGAATTCCACATGTGAGTATTATTATGAAGCTTCATTGCCTAATGTAAATGATGGTTTTAAATTGACTAATTTCTGAAAAATTATCAGCAAAAAAAATTAACACAAACTAAAAGTGTTATTTTGATATTAAGAACTGTATGATGAGATTTTCACTGCAAGCTAATGGAGTCAGGCACTCACCTCCCATTGAATTTGGGTGCCTAACTCGCTTAGGGTCTTTTAAATATTTCTATAGGCTCCTTTAATATTTTCATCAATTGACAAGAATATGAGTCTTGGTTTATGCTCCTTAGATTGCAAATTGCTATGACTAAATCTTTGACATCCTTCAGTAATTTTCAGATGAATAAATGTGTATATAATAATGTTTGTCCTTTATAAAAAATAATACAATTTTCAAAGTATTCATATCAAACAAAATCTGAAGAGCAATACATAAAAGCATTTCTCCTCCTGTGCTTTCCAAGGTGATGGTGTCGACTCATGGAGGCAATTTTATATTTGGTGGAGCTTCTGGGTTTGATGGGTCAGCATTGTAGGCTTATGAGAATGTGGTCATGGTAATTATTCAGTACAGAATAGGTCTCCTTGGATTCTTTTGGTATGACGTTCTGTTTTATTCTTTACTGAATATTCATAACATGTTCAAAACACTGATTGCTCAATTAGTTGAACTTTCAGGGCCGGCTCACCCAGCTGGTGTAGATCAGCACAACTGCATCACAGTCAGAATAGCTACTGGTTTATACCAGCTGATGGTCCTGCCGTTAAATGCTACTGTTTTCACAACCAGTTCATTGCAACCCCCAGTTAAAGATGCTGTTTGGGACTGATCAGAGCATTTCTCCATTGTACACAATGGGTTGTAGAGGATCCCTTTGCAGACTATTTCCTAGAGGCACTGTTAATCCACCTTCACCCAAAGCAAGGTATCAGGTCTTATAAAGGGCCAGGGACCCCTTTGCACCTGGGTAAATTTCATCTTCGCAGCAGGGACAGGAAATCAGTACTGCTTAGATCTTATGGTGATGGGAACTATAGAAAACCTAAAGCTGATACATAAGAATGGCCATACTGGGTCAGACCAAAGGTCCATCCAGCCCAGTATCCTGTCTACCGACAGTGGCCAATGCCAGGTGCCCCAGCAGGAGTGAACCTAACAGGTAATGATCAAGTGATCTCTCTCCTGCCATCCATCACCACCCTCTGACAAATAGAGGCTAGGGACACCATTCCTTACCCACCTGGCTAATAGCCACTAATGGACTTAACCTCCTTGAATTTATCTAGTTCTCTTTTAAACCCTGTTATAGTCCTAACCTTCACAACCACCTCAGGCAAGGAGTTCCACAGGTTGACTGTGCGCTGTGTGAAGAAGAACTTCCTTTTATTTGTTTTAAACCTGCTGCCCATTAATTTCATTTGGTGGCCCCTAGTTCTTATATTATGGGAACAAGTAAATAACTTTTCCTTATTCACTTTCTCTGATGGATAGACTGATTGACTTTTGGGTTCTACTCCCAGATCTGTCACTGACTGGACATTTGCAATCTTGTTGCAGCTGTGTGGGTCTCAGGATATTAGAGAGAAAAGGTGGGTGAGGTAATACCTTGTATTGGACCAACTTCTGTTGGTGAAGGAGACAAACTTGAGTTTACACAGAGCTCTTCTACAGGTCTTCAGAACTTGTGTAGGCTTGAAAGCTTCTCTCTTTCACCAACAGAAGCTGGTCCAATAAAAGATATTGCCTCACCCACGTCATCTCTCTGACTGGTCACGTCATTTCATACAAGTCAAGTAAAAGTGCACTGCCAACTTCAGTTTTGTTTAATTGACTAATTTAAAAAAACAGTTTCTGACAGAGCAGCCTACATTGGGATTTTTTATTTATTTATTTGTATTACATTAATTTATATTAAAGAGGGTTTTCTAATCCCTGAGGGTTTTCTACTCTCCTTTTCAGCAAGAGAGAAGAAGACATCAGTAGCCAACTAGCTGTACAGGGGAAATAGTGACACGGACTATTCCGTGTCACACGAGAAGCTTCCTCCCCCACCCCCACTCCTTTCAGTGTACAGTAACCTCAGGTGTTACTTGAAACAATAGAAATCACACATTTTTCAGACAAATGTGATTTTTGAGTTGACAGTGTTAACTATTCAATGCTTCTTAATTTTTAACTACGGTATCATACACTTGATAGGCTTATCAGCAATTGTTGTGCCGATCCAGCTGCTGTGTCAGCTCATTGAGACGATCTTCTACAGTGCTGTGTGCAAAGTAGTTTTTTGTTAGGCAGACTTCATGGAGTTTATAAAACAGACTGACAAAGTTCATGTCTTTAAATAATTTGCAGGAAATTGCCAGTTTATATGGCTGTGCAGCAACCAGTTCAGCTGCAATGACTTCAGGGACAAGGCAGAGGAGGAGATCCTCTTTAGTGTTATACGACAGGAAGGTGAAAGTTTTATTTCATGTAGTTATAACATATCCTGTTACCAAATGGCAGCAGAAGTGCAACTGCAGAATTGTGAAACTCAAGTTCCAGCTGTCTGCAGAATTCACATTTGGTCTTTCCTGAACCTCATTGAAATTTTCCAAAAATTGATTTTTCAGTTTATTTTTTTTCAAAATTTTAAATTCCAATTAAAAATCTCCCCCTCAATCATGTTCAGATACATCTTCACAATATCTTTTCTTTTATGTTCCAATCAGCTCTAGCCTTACCCAGGGGCTCACAGGGGCCTCCAAAATTGTGAATGAATCCCAGGCATGAATGTGTTTTAATACAACCTAGAGGCAGTAACTAGGGGCTCCATGTAGGAACAAGGAAACACTCATACTACTTCTCAACATGCACTTGTATGAGACTCAGGCCATCCATCCAAAGCTGCTGTACAAAATATCCATTACAACATGGCACACATTGATGTCATATACTTTAGTCCTCTGACCGCTTAAACCCCTTTGGGCAGTTAGTCTGAGCTCAAGTCTGCAATGGACATTTTCCAGACTCTGATCATTGCTGGTTCTGTCATTGCTCAGGAAGCAACCCCTTCTCACAGCCTGTGGCCATGCAAATATTGGTTATTTGCGGGCCTGATGGAGGAACAGATTTGTGAAAAATAATGAGACGACCCTGATTACCACCTACTCAGACTTCTCTCTCTTCCCCATGATTTCATAGAATTTTCCAACGAGCCAGTGGTCACTCTGTAATGTACACAGTTACATGGAGTGAATTCTGATCCTCTCCGTTTCTCTCCCAGTTTTCTTGTCTACTCTTGCTTAATCTTGATTTGCTATGGAATGTAAGGCACTTTGTCTGAGTTCTGACATTGCTAGGGTGGGACCCACCTCTGGGCGTCTTCAAACATGCTGGTACTCAGCCCACAAAGAAATACCAGAAAGGTGAATAATTACCCTGAGATTTGCCCTAATTCATCATCAAGACAGAAGATCTCTCTACATGTAATCCTATGAAAGACAGGGAGGAGCATTTCTCATAGCTCTTATCCAGCCACCAGTCAAAGTTCTTGATCTACTGTATTGGGGGCAGTGTGGCTGCCAGTGGTTCCCTCTGAAAAGTTCTCTGCTTTAGGGGGCATCAAGTCTGCAATGAAATTATTCTTTCAGGACAGAAGCAGGTTTACACCCCCATTCTGCTCCCTTCCCCCAACAATAGTAATGACCCTTAGATTGAGAACTGCTACGTTAGTATAAAGTGACATAGAGAAATGTTTGTCAAGAAAATAAATGAATTAAGAGAATGTTCTGTCTGTAGACTCCCACTTCCGCAAATGACTTAGGAGCAGTTGTCAATGTCTACAGTTTTTTAAATATTCTGACAAAAAAACGGTGTAAGGATAATGCTAGAATTCAGCCTTAACACTGAGTTTCCTCATTTTCCAATGTGCAAGATTTCTTTTCCATTTTCTTATGAGGGTCACCTGGAGCAACTTTAATTCTTCACTGCCTGTTTTTCCAATATTTATTTTTAATGTGTCATTAAAATGGGGGTTCCCTGGCTAGTAGTGGGTTCCAGACTCCCACCACTTGGGAGCCCCCCTCCCTCCCACACACACACACACTGTGGAGAATGAGGGCAGACCATGGTTGATACAAGGGGTCTTGAAAAAACAACCAACCAAAAAAAGTCTTAGAGGTGATAGAACTCAGCTGTTCCACACAAAATGGAACCAGAGTGGTCTACAACTGGGTAGCGGAGATGTAGCAGTAGCAAGCGACCTAACAACAGCAGTTCCAACAGTAGTTGCTGCAGCAGCGGACCACCCAGCAGCAAGTTGAGGTCACTCAACAACAACAGCTGCTAAGGGAGCTGATGGCCCAGCCACAAGAGTTCCAAAAGGAAATGCTACGCAGATTATACCGGCCCTACGCCCGCAAGGGGAACTGGGCGGGGGGGAGTTAAGCTTTCGCTGAAGGGGTTCCTCCGCCTGTACTGCTGAAGCTCACCAAGGTGGAACCAGAGGATGACCCTGAAACCATTTTAGTCACATTTGAGAGAGTGGCACTGGCAGCCCAGTGGCCTCCAGAACAATGGGCTCTAATCCTGGCCCCATACTTGACAGGTCTGGCATAGGCAGCCTACTGTAATGTGGACTCATAGTGGGCGAAGGATTACAAGTAAGTGAAGTCCACCATCTTAGACTATTTGGATATTTCAGAAGGGACCTATTACCAACAGTTTGCCTTGCTGCCAAATGATTAACTAGCACTCAGCTGACCCCTCAAGGGTTAACTCATTGCTGTTAATGTAGCCTCATACTCTACAAGGCAGCACGAATGGAGGGAGGAGACACAATAGACCCCTGGCAGTGGCTGCGAACATTCCCTGCGGAAACTGAACGTGATAATGAACCCACACTATCCCATTGGAGCACACCACTCCCTCCACTTTCCAAAGTACTAGGAGGGTGCGTGTGTGTGTGTGTGTGAGAGACAGAGAGAGAGAGAGAGACCCGCATTGCCTCTTTAAGTACGCTGATCCCACTCTAAGTACACTGCCTTTTAAAGTAGATTGGCAAGTTGAGACAGCAGCTGCTGCCAGCAAGCTGCCTTCATCCTGAGTCCTGTCGTGTCCCGCCCCCGCTCTTTGGAGGAGCGGGGGGAGGGGTACACTCTGACATCAGCACCTCTCTTTCCCCCCACCCCCTGCACTGCAAGCAGGAGGCTCCCGGGAGCAGCTCCAAGGCAGAGGGCAGGAGCAGCACAGGGCAGTGGGGGGAGGAACACCTGAACTGCCTCGCAATTGATAGCCTGCTGGGCGGCTGCCGCACAGGGAACTTAGGGAAGCTGATGGGGGGCTGCCGGCCCACCCACGTTCCAAGCCCCCACCAGCTAGCTCCAACGGCTGCTCTTCCTGCAAGCAATGGACAAAGCAGGTGGCTGCCAAACAACATTATATGGGAGCATTGCACAACTTTAAACTAGCATGTTCTCTAATTGATCAGTGATATAACAGTGTTGTACCAGGATGACATTAAGTGAGGAGTTACTGTATGTGACTCACTAACATTTGACTTCATCATTGCTATTGGTATCATAGTTGGAACTGCATTTATTTTCATTCAGATTTTAAGTTATTTTACAGATATAACTGAAAATACAATTTGAAAATAAGCAACCTGCACAGTGTCTATGGTTACGTGTTTAGCTAATGTTTTTTAAACTGGCATTGCTAAAGTGAGTGCAAGCTAAAGTTACATTCTAGGCGGGTACTATTAATTTGATTGTACCACTTTAAATAATGAATGCCAAAGCACAATATGATAATCAAAGTAATAATGATAATTACTCCAGCCAGGATAGGTTAGGCATTTTAGAACTCACTACTCAAAGAATTCAATGTAAGCCTAAGAGAGAAATAAAAGTATGAAATGCATAGACCAGTAAAAGAACTAAAATAACAGCACTTTGAAAGAATAAAATTACAGAGAATATATGTGCATTGCAGGAAGTACCAAGTGACAATAACAATATAAGCATGTGGGAGCTAGGGGGAGAAGCGGGGACGCAGTGTGCTCAGGGGAGGAGACGGAGGTGAGGTGAGGCAGGGGTCTGGGGAGGGGATCTTGGCTGCCGGTGGGTCCAGAGCACCCACTAATTTTTCCCCGTGGGTGCTCCAGCCCCGGAGCACCCATGGAGTCAGTGCCTATGCTTCTGCCCTGATTGACACCTCTTTTGGAAGGATCGCGGTAGACATGTTCAGACCCCTAGAAAAAACTGCAGCAGGGCATCAGTACATATTAGTGATTGTAGATTATGCAACCAGGTATCCAGAGGCTGTGCCTCTCCGCTTCCCAGAAGCAACAGCTATAGCTCCAGAGCCCTTGAAGCTCTTCTCACTCAGAAGGTTTCCCTGCGAAATATTGACAGACCATGGTAATAACTTCACTTCCCAACTGATACAGGAATTACGCTCCCTTCTGAAGGTCAAGTCTCTGAAGACCTCAGTGTACCACCTGCTGACTGATGGTCTAGTAGAGTGGTTTAATAAGACCCTGAAGAGGGTGTTGAAGTGACAAACCCAGGCAGTGGGACCAGCTACTTCCACTGATACTGGAGAGATTCCCTGGACTCCATTTTGTGTCCCTAGCTTCCATTTTGAATAGGCAAAAGTCAGTCCACCATTAGAAGCTGCAAGTCACATGATACTTCATTGCTGATAGTAGGCCAGAATGTTGAAAGTTCAGGTGTAAAGGGAAAAAAAAACCTCCATAGAATTGTCACAAAGCCAAACAGGTGCAGCATAACTCTGTGGCATACAACTAGCGATAAGCATGTGCAGAAAAGCTCTGATAGCTGAGAGCACAGTATAAAAGGCCGATGGTTAGAACAGCTGAGAAAGAAGAAGTGAGGAGTTAGGCGAGCCGCTGCTGGAGCGGAACAGACGGCAAGATCAAGCAGAGAACTGACCTGAAGGAGTAGAACAGAACAATCTGGAAAACCAGCAACAGCAGCAGTAGCGGCTAAAGTCAGTGGCTAGAGTAAGCCCGTTAGTTTTAATTATAGTATAAATATAAGTATGGTATAGTATAGCGTAGTGTAGTGTATAGTATTATGTGTGTCTGAGTGTTAATAAAGATGCATAAAATTCCGTTGTTAATCACAAATTACCTATGTAAAATTTAGAGTACGTTTAAGAACTGCTGTCAGTGATCTGCAATGGACTGGCCATTACAGAGCGCATCCACTCAGTATTATTAAACTGTATGTTATTGCGGTTTAATTGCTCTTTAGCTTGCAATAAGGGATTTGTGCCTGATTTTTATTTGTAGATTATACTGTGGTAGGGATTATTAGTTATATTAATAAAAGATGCTTTATTTAGGAGAAAATATTGCCTGTGTCAATCATTTTATCGGAAGGTTATAGCCACGTTCTTTAGTGTTTCCTTAACTGCCCTGGAAACCCATATCTTGGGAAGGACAAGCTAAAGGGGCGATATGCAGGTTATTCTAGGGGTGCCCCAAAATCCATTTTTCGGGGTAACACTACCACTCCTGTTTGCCATAAAGGAGGTCCTACAAGCCTCTACAGGATTCTCCCCATTTTAGTTGCTCTATGGTCACCAACTGCAGGGCATCTTGGATCTGTGACGAGAAGGATGGGAAGAACAAGATGTGGGGGCCTTAAGCGCAATCCAATATATCATACAGTTAAGTGAACAACTTAGAAATGTAGGGGTGTTCACCAGGGAGAATTTGAGGAAGGCCCAATACACCCAGGAACAAAATTACAATAGGGAGGGTACGACTATGGACTTTTCAGATGGGTGACAATGTTCTTCAGCTATTGCCCTCAGCCAAGTCTAAATTAATGGCCTGATGGCAAGGTCTGTTCAAGATGGTCAGGCAGGTAGGATGTGTGGACTATGAGATAAGACTACCCAGGACGAGGAAGGAAACCACGTGAACTTTCTCAAACTTTGGAGGGCACAGGAAGTCCTGTTGATAATCCAGGTGCCTCAGGTGCCCAGCAGTGAAGCTCCAGCAGTGGTACCAGGGGATGAAGAGCGCTCCACTACACAAAGGAAATAACTTCGCCATCTAATTGGGGATGTTACAGTGGTGTTCTCCAGCTGCCAGGGTCTAACATCCCCTAGAGACTACCCCAGGGCAGGTAGTCTGAGAACACGCTAGACCATTGGCATGAAGGATGTGGGATATGGTCCGAGAGGAAGTACAAGTGATGCTGGAGATGTGGGTGATTATGGAATGCAAAAGTGAATGGAGGAGCCTCATGGTTCTTGTTCCCAAATCAGACAGTACCATTGCTTTCTGCATCGACTTCAGGAAGGCCAATGGCATCACGAAATTCAATACCCAATACTAAGGCGGATGAGTTACTAGAATGGTTGGGACTGGCAAAGCACCTGAGCACCATCAATCTGACAATAGGTTATTGGCAGATCCCCTTTCCCCTTCCTTGCAAGAGAAAACCACTTTCTCCACCCCTTTTGGAGACTTCCAATTTAAGACAATGTCTTTCAGCCTCCACGAGGCTGTGGCTACCTTCTAACGGCTTATTTATAAGCTCTTCAATCTACACCATCAATATGCAGCGGCCTACCTTGACAACATCATCATCTATAGTCCCACTTGGGAAGCCCACCTATGGCATTTAAGAGTAGAGTTAAAAGCCCTACAGGAGGTGGGACTTACGACCAACCCAGCGAAATGTAAGTTGGCTGTGAATGAAGTAACCTATTTGGGGTACCAGTTAGGAGGTGGCCTTGTGAAACTGGTGGTCAATAAGGTGCAAGCCCTCACGGTATGTCCCGT
Source organism: Terrapene triunguis (assembly GCF_002925995.2). NCBI lineage: Eukaryota > Metazoa > Chordata > Testudines > Emydidae > Terrapene > Terrapene triunguis. Next base: position 39,262,819 of record NW_020664481.1, on the reverse strand, counting down.
CTCCCAGACGAAGAGGCAAGTCAGACATTTTCTGAGCCTAGCAGGATATTACTGGAGGTTTATCCCCAACTTCACCTCTATCATGGGGGAACTCATAAAAGACAACAACCCTAAGAAGATCCATTGGGATGGGAAGTGCGAGAAAGCATTCAGGGAACTGAAAACATGATTGAAAACATGACTCTCAGAAGACTTCAAAGGAGAGGAACACCTGGTCCTATACCTAAGTAGGAAGCTATTTCCTAGGGAAAAGTTGTACTCAATTATTGAAAAAGAGGCATTCGCTATCAAATGAGCAGTAGATACCCTTTTGGGTAGCCCCTTTTCCCTGATCACCAATCACACACAGCTACATTGTATCCAGACCATGAGGGATACAAACCTTCATATAATAGAATGCTATCTTGCACTACAACCATAGTATAGTTTCTGAGTACAATACCAGACAGGAAAGGACCACACTAATGCCGACTTCTTTTCATGGGAAATCCGGAATGGATTAAACCAAACCCGAACGGCCTTCCCATCCTGAGCGGTTGGATATGTGAAGGGTCAGACCCTCACACTGGTATGGAAGAGGCTAACAAGTTCTTCTGGGCCTTTTCCACGCTAAGGAGACCTACCTGCTAGGCTTGTTCAGCCTAGTGGAGAAGGAGCTTAAAAGGGGGAATTTACTACAGGAAGGGGTGGTGAACAGGAAGAAGGCTGCTCCATCCAGAGACTGCTGTTAACACAGGTAGTCCAGCTGATGAGGAGACAGCCACAAGATGCACGGCTCCCAAAGCCACCCTGACTTATAATGAGGCAATACGCTGCAGGAAGAGGGGTAGAAGGTAAACCCTGTGAAGAGGCAATAGACTCTGGGAGACGAAACCCTTCAAACTGAATGTCCTGGGGCTGTCTGAGAGACTGGCCCTCTTTCCAGACAGATTCTCATCCTTTGCAAGGGGAAGAGAAGAGAAGGAGTCGACCCTCTGCCTGGTGCAATTGCTTTAGAGAGCTCCCTCAAGTGCTGCCAACTGGGGGGGAAGCGACGGTACACAACACGCATTTGGACCTGCGGGGGGCGGGGTTCAGGTTGCCTGCCTTCTCCCCCACTCTAAGGCCTTGGCTACACTCGGGACTTCACAGCGCTGCCGCGAGTGTAGTCGCAAGAGAGCTCTCGCAGCGCTGTATGTACTCCACCTCTCCGAGGGGAGTAGCTTGCAGCGCTGCGAGGGAGCGTGCAGCGCTGCAGGCACTGATTACACTGGCGCTTTACAGCACTGTACTCGCTGCGCTGGGGGGGGGGGGGGCGCGTTTTCACACCCCTGAGCACAGCAAGTTGCAGTGCTGTACAGCGCCAGTGTAGCCAAGGCCTGAGTCTGGGTCTGTGAGGTGTGAGCAGTCACATGTGCACTCCTCTCACAGATCTGTATTGTGACTATTATATTGAACAATATCCCCTCTGCAGGAAGAAGTGCAGGTTTATTGAAATACACTCTCAGTGCACCAACCTAATTTTGTAGTGAGTCCTATCAGCTTTTCCTTGCTGAATTGATTTCAAATAGTTTGTACAACTGCTTTGTCTGCCCTTCTACCCTGCATTTCAGAAAGCAAAGAGGAACTCAGAATGATTGTGACAGATGTGGCTCAAAATGGGGGAGGGGCAGGGAATATGATCATTACTCCCAGGTGATTTTCTGTGACAGGTACTATATTGACTTCCCCCAAAAACTACTGGCTCATTTTCAGTTTGGGTTTAGGTCAAAACTGAGTTTTAAAAACAGATTTCAACACATTTCTACCATGTGTTTGAAAGAGAATGTAATTCTGAGCTCATAGTTGGACCCTTGTAGTGTGACTTTTGGGCTTGCTTTTTCAGCAGTTAAAACAAGGAAGACAACACCGTGTTCAAGTGCACAGAAGAAAATGTCATTTCCTGGTAGGAGTTCCCTGCTTTCGTCCCTGATTTGTGCAGCATGGGTGATCGCAATTCTAGCTGAGGGTAAGAAATAAAATGTCTTACTTTAAAGACAATCACCTAGTGGGATTCAGAGATTCCACCAATCAGCTTCTGTCTGGTTCTGTGTTTGTTTGTTTGTTTGTTTGTTTGTTTGTTTGTTAACCAAAATCCTAGTTTATTTTAATTTCCCCCCAAATGAAGTTGGCAGACAGTTTGCAAGACCTAGTTTGCACTGGACACAAAGGTGAATTATTCTCAGGAATTGATCTATTTCACTTTTACAGAGACAATGTGTGACTGAGTATGTACATTTCCTGGTCATTTGTCACCACAGTCTTTCTTAAGGCTAATTTTAATTTTAGTGCATAAAATATTTGAAAGGAAATCTGCATGGTCTGAAAGTAGAAATATTAAATTGACTATCAAAATCTATCCAGAGCGCACGTGAAGGCTGCTCATTATATGGTTAACTCTGTTGGATCAGCAGTCGAAATTACTTCAGCTTTTATCTAATTGTTGTTTCTACAGCAGAGGTCTTGGGTCAAATTCCTACTTGCTGTAACTGCAGTTAAAAAGTTTATCCACTAAGTTACAATAGAGTTTCACTTGCTTACATCAGATCTGAGTTTATCTTCTTGTGTTTGCAGGCTCATTTCTGATCTCCAATGCTTAGGCTGGCTGTGTTCTGCACACAGCTTTAGATTTTTTTTTTTCTTTTTAAATCTAGTCATCTTTGTATACATACTCCAGGGTTGTTTTTGCTGTGCTTTTACAGAACCTCACTGCTTATCAGAGCTGAAGGCAGTAGAATGGAGGGAGTGCCCAAAAAAAAATGCCATTCCTATATTTCAGAGCAGGTTCTTTTCAAGGAAAATAAGGAGCGTTTCTTTTGCTGACAGTCTGGGGAGAGTGTGGCTAGTACTGACCAGAGCCATGAAATATTTTTGCTGCACTTCTTTAAATGTTAGTTCTAAATATTAGAGTTTTCAAAGACAAAGGGGAAACTTACCAGATTACACAAGATACTGAACTTTGTGATGTGTGCTAGCCTGCTCAAGGGCAGGGCTGAGTATAATGATTGATAGGATAACAATTGTACTCTAGTTAACTTTAGAGCCTGCTTTTAGTCATGTACTGTAGATAGGGATGGACTCAAGACTTAAGTCACAAAATTCTCATTGGATCCAGATTTCAAACACTCAAAAGTTTGGTGGTTGTTTGGGTCAGTGGTTTTCATTGGAGCCCATCTCTGGATCTCACTGCAAAATGGTGGCCTTCAAGGCTCTTTTTTCCTAGCTACGGAGAAAGCTAATGATGGGGAAATATCTGATATTGGGGGGGAATTAGGGTGACCAGACAGCAAATGTGAAAAATCAGGACGGGGGTGGGGGGTAATAGGAGCCTATATAAGAAAAAGACCCAAAATCAGGACTGTCCCTATAAAATCGGGACATCTGGTCACCCTAGGGGGAATGTACACTGCAATGGAAGAAATCAGTGTTTGTAATAGCTACACTTACTGTGGCCAATGAAAACAATGGAAAGCTTTGAAGAGAAGAGGAAAAAGTAGGGCTGTCAAGCGATTAAAAAAGTTAATCATGTGATTAATCGCACTGTTAAACAACAATAGAATACCATTTATTAAATATTTTTGGATGTTTACTACATTTTCAAATATATTATTTCAGTTACAACACAGAATACAAAGTGTACACTGCTCACTTTATTTATTCTTTTATTACAAATATTTGCACTGTAAAAAACAAAAACATTGTATTTTTCAATTCACCTCATACAAGTACTGTAGTGCAATCTCTTTATCATTAAAGTTGAATTTACAAATGTAGAATTATGTACCAAAAAAACTGCATTCAAAAATAAAACAATGAAAAACTTTAGAGCCTAGAAGTCCACTCAGTCCTACTTCTTGGTCAGCCAGTCACTCAGACAAACAAGGTTGGTTACAATTTGCAGGAGATAATGCTGTCTGCTTCTTGTTTACAATGTCACCTGAAGGTGAGAACAGGCGTTCGCATGGCACTTTTGTAGCTGGCGTTGCAAGATGTTTACATGCCAGATGTGCTAAAGATTCATATGTCCCTTCGTGCTTCAACCACCATTCCAGGGGACATGCTTCCATGCTGATGATGGGTTCTATTTGATAATGATCCAAAGCAATGGGAACTGACGCATGTTCATTTTCATCATCTGAGTCAGATGCCACCAGCAGAAGGTTCATTTTCTTTTTGGTTGTTTGGGTTCTCTAGTTTCCGCATCAGAGCTTTGCTCTTTTAAGACTTCTGAAAGCATGCTCCACACGTCGTTCCTCTCAGATTTTGGAAGGCACTTCAGATTCTTAAACCTTGGGTCGAGTGCTGTAGCTATTTTTAGAAATCTCACATCGGTACCTTCTTTGCGTTTTGTCAAATCTGCTGTGAAAGTGTTCTTAAAATGAACATGTGCTGGGTCATCATCCAAGACTGCTATAACATGAAATGTATGCAGAATATGGGTAAAACAGAGCAGGAGACATACAATTCTCCCCCCAAGGAGTACAGTCACAAATTTAATTGACGCATTATTTTTTTAACGAGCATCATCAGCATGGAAGCACGTCCTCTGGAATGGTGGCCGAAGCATGGAGGGGCATATGAATGTTTAGCATATCTGGCATGTAAATACCTTGCAACGCCGGCTACAAAAGTGCCATGCAAACGCCTGTTCTCACTTTCAGGTGACATTGTAAATAAGAAGCAGGCAGCAGTATCTCCCGTAAATGTAAACAAACTTGTTTGTCTTAGCAATTGGTTGACCAAGAGGTAGGACTGAGTGGATTTGTAGGCGCTAAAGTTTTACACTGTTTTGTTTTTGAGTGCAGTTATGTAACCAAAAAAAAAAAATCTGCATTTGTAAGTTACACTTTCATGATAAAGAGATTGCACTTCAGTACTTGTATGAGGTGAATTGAAAAATACTATTTCTTTTGTTTATCATTTTTACAGTGCATGTATTTGTAATCAAAAATAACAATATAAAGTGAGCACTGTGCACTTTGTATTCTGTGTTGTAATTAAAATCAATATTGAAAATGTAGAAAAACTGCCAAAAATATTTAATAAATTTCAATTGGTATTCTATTGTTATAAGTGTGATTAATCGAATTAATTTTTTAAATCACAATTAATTTTTTTGAGTTAATCGCATGAATTAACTGTGATTAATGACAGCCCTAGGGAAAAAAAGCAAATTTTATGGGTACTAGTGTTTGGTGCTAGTAGGGCCTGATCCAAAGCCCATTAAGTCAGCAGGAATCTGAATCAGGCCATTTACTTGTCTGGTTATTTATTTATTTTATGTTATACAGGACAACAAATCGAACAACCAGAAGTGGCTACCAAATATGGGCGACTGAAAGGAAAATGGGTTGCTGTCAAGGGAACTGACAGACATACAAATGTGTTTCTTGGAATTCCTTTTGCAAAACCGCCTGTGGGAGCCCTGAGATTTTCCCCACCACAACCAGCTGAACCGTGGATCAGTGTGAGAGACGCAACTTCTTTTCCACCAGTGTAAGAATCCTTGTGCTCCAAATTATGCATCTTTTACTTTTTTTAAATGTAGCATTATTGGCTGAAATAAACTGAATTTATTCACTGGGTAAAGGCATTTATCCTAGAGGAGAACTTCGGCCCAATGAGTGTACTTTCACAATAAAGAAAAACTGCCCTGATGGTAAATCTAGTCACACAGACTGGTGTAGGTTTAATACTGTTTTATTAGCAAGGGCTGTTCGCACAGCTCTTGCGCTAAACCCCTCAAACAACAGTGCTGGGGTTCCTAGCTTTCTAAGGTACGCTGGTCTTAATGGGACACATAGTTACAGATGTGATAATCCTATGGAATGTGACTGGAGAACATATAGACGGTTTCATAGAAGTCCTCCACACCTAAATTCTAACTGGGAAACTCAGCTGAAATTGATGAGTATTTGCTTGAGATTCTTGGATAGAAGGTGCTATACAAGTTTAAACTATTACCATCGCTAGATGGTAACACAGTTAATTTTAGACTGCATTGTTGGTGGGGTGTTGTGAAATGCAGTATGTAATTACTATTACTGCTTACAGGAAGAGCAGAGAAACTGGTTTGGCACTTTTTTCTTTTCTTCTTTACTGTTGTATTTAGCAATAAGTAATATGATGAAGGAAGAATTACAAATGCCTAAGTTTCTAAAATGACCTAATTGATGTCAAATTTTTACACCATTTTTATACTGGAAAATTGAGCTGCTGATGAAACAGGGTGGTGAAATTTAAATCACTTGATTTTTTTTTAATTATTGATTTAAAACAGGTTGAGGCTTTGTCAAACTCATTTGAAAACTTGTGCAATTGCAATTTTAGATTTAAATTTATAATGAACTAAATTCTAAGTGCTGTTTTAAAAACAATGGTGCTACTGTTAGGGTACCTTATTTGAGTTTTACAAAACTGCTATAAGCAACAAACAAAAAAAACAACAACAGATATTTGAAAAATTAACATCCTGATTCTGCAAATATTTAAGTGGTAACATAACTTGACTCACATTAATAGTCCCATTGACTTTATTGGGACTAGTCATGTGTTTATAGTTAAGCATGTGCAACAGTGTTTGCAACATTAGCAGCTAAAATTGTATTTTTATTTTTAAAAAATCTATTAGTGGCTTAAAACAAAATTCCTTCTGTGTTAACAATGTTGCAGAGACTTTCAAAAGTTGCAGAGACTTTCAATGCATGAACCAAGTTATTGTGAACTTTTTTATACACACACAAAATCCTTAAAAATAGAAGACCGTTTTAGGCATAAGTGAGCAAATGTCCCTTTGACTTCAGAGTGCAAACTGTAATGGAGGAATATAGCCTTGAAGAATTTCAGCCTTCTCGATTTGTGGAAGTTCCGTATATTGGAAAATAGTGTTGGTTGAAAATATAGCACGTGCTATTTGCTATCAGTTTTGGGGTTGGGTTTGTGGAGTTATCACAGTAAGGATGTTAATGAGGCCCTGTGTTTGACTTTTTCAACAGAGATAAGCATTTTAATGCCCTGACCCTGCCAAACACAGGGCCGGCTCTAGGCACCAGCAAAACAAGCTGGTGCTTGGGGCAGCATATTTTTAGGGGCGGCATGGCCGGCGCCAGAATGCCGCCCCTAAAAATGTGCCCCGGCCGCCCTAGCTCACCTCCGCTGCTGCCGCTCGCGCAAGCAGCTGATTCGCACCCCGCTGCTCGCCCTCCCTCCCAGGCTCTCAAACCTGGGAGGGAGGGGGAGATCCCGAGCGGCCGCGGCGTGCGAAACAGCTGATTCGCGCGCCGCTGCTCACCCTCCCTCCCAGGTTTGAGAGCCTGGGAGGGAGGGGGAGACTCCGAGTGGCCGCAGTGTGCGCGCCGCTTCTCCCCCTCCCTCCTAGGCTTGAGAGCCTGGGGGGAGGAGGCAGGGCTGGGGATTTGGGGAAGGGGCGGAGCTGAGGCAGGGCCGGGGGTGGGGTAAGAAAAAAACGTGGGGGGGGGGGCGGCCAAAATTGTTTCTGCTTGGGGCGGCAAAAATCCTAGAGCCGGCCCTGGCCAAACACTAACTATATTCCCATAAGTAGCTCAGTTGGTTTCAGTGAGACTACCTAAATAGTGAAGTTTAGCACATGTGTATTTGCTGAATCAGGACCTCAGCATGAAACTTTTTACTAGAAAAAAATCTCCATGTAAAAACATGAAATTCTGCTAAGCGGCAATCTAGCTGATGAAACAAGTACAAAACATCCACATTAGCAATTTCAGACTATAAAATGGGAAGAAAGAACTAGCAGCATGTAAACTTTAAAAAAAATCTGATTTAAATAAAAAGAATCATGATTTGAATGTTTTAAATGTTTTTTTTTTTTAAATGTATGATGAAATGTAATATCCTCCAGTGAAACTGATAATGGATATTTTTGTCACCATAACACTGAAGAACATTCTTCTCCTTTCTGTTCTTTAAGGTGCTTACAAGACCAGACGATGCTGGAACAATTTGAAGAACTTTTTCCAACTAAACAAGTTAAATTCTCAATTTCTGAAGACTGTTTGTACCTGAATATTTATACCCCTGCCCATTCCAATGAGAGAGCCAAGTTACCTGTAAGCAAAGCTACTGTACAAAAGTAATGTTTCCAAACCATGGGCAATTATTACAAGTGCTCAGTGATCTCCTCCAATAGTCCTGGACAGCAGCCAAGACAATGTCTGCATCCCCTTAATTTTGTAGAGCTGGAAGTGCTCACTGAAGCCAAAATCCAAGCTAAAGAGTAGTTTTTAAGAAAGGTGTTTTGGAAGTAATTTTTCTGGCAGCTCTCCAGACGAGGAGAACTTTCCCTAGATCTACTCCTCCAGGCTTTTTACACATCCTTCATTGTTTAAGAGTTGGGGAGGGAAGTTTGTTTTTGTTGGAAAGACATAATTGAGAGTTGTATCTAAACTATTACAGGTTCCTTCTTAATGTCTTTCAAAAGCCTTTCTGAATCCTGCCATATCACTTACATAGCGCTTTACAAGCAGTAATTAACTCCTAGGAGCAGTGATGAGCTGCCAAAATCTTAACAACCGATTCCCTATAAAAAGTTCTGATTTAAGGGATGTGCCACAGTATGTATTTTTTGTACCAATAGGGTTATCATACGTCTGTATTTTCCCAGCCTCCCGGACGGCGATTTAAGAACCAAAAAGCCTGACATGTCCGGGAAAATATAGATGTATGTTAACCCTACCTAAAGTTCTTTTTTAAAAAGATGGGCCTGAACTAGAAAGGAGCTCCATTTCACATGTGTGGGTCCCCGCCACTCCCTGGGGGTGTGCTAGGGTGACCAGATGTCCCGATTTTATAGGGACAGTTCCGATTTTTGGGTCTTTTTCTTATATAGGCTTCTATTACCCCCCACCCCGTGTCCCGATTTTTCACACTTGCTGTCTGGTCACCCGGCCTAGGGTGTGCACATGTGTGGGTACCAGCTGCTCCCTGCCCCCCTCATTGAAGCAGGTGTGCAGGGTTACTTCCCTGGGAACTGCAGGGCACCAGTGGACGTGGGGCCGGCTGCAGACAGGGGCATGGGGCAGGGCTAGCTGGAGGCAGGCAGTGCGGGGCTGGCTGCGGGCAGGGCAGGGGGTGCAGAGCTGGCTGGAGACAGGAGGGTGCGGGGTTGGCTGGAGGCAAGAGGGTGTGGGGTTGGCTGGAGATGGGGGTATGGGGCTGGCTGGAGGCAGGGCAGGGGCTGACTGGAGGTAGGGGCTGGCTGCAGGCAGGGCAGGGGGGTGCGGGGCTGGCTGGAGACAGGGGTGTATGGGGCTGGCTGGCTTCGGGCAGGGCCGCAGCAGGGTGCGGCAGGGGTTGGCTGGCTTTGGGCAGGGGGGTGCAGCAGGGGTTGGCTGGAGACAGGGCAGGGTGTGCGGCAGGGGCTAGCTGCAGGCAGGGCAGAGGGTGCAGGGCTGGTGCAGGCAGGGCAGGGGGTGCGGCAGGGGCTGGCTGCGGGCAGGAGGTGCAGGGCTGGCTGGAGACAGGAGCTGGCTGCGGGCAGGGTGGCAGGTATTCACAGGGAGAGTGGCTCGGAGCAGCCCGAGCAGCAGGACACAGCCCGGGCCCAGCAGAGCAGCCGGGGACCCACCCGGCAGCAGTGGGAGCCCCAGGGCCAGGGGTTGGGGGAGCAGCAGCAGCAACAGGGCCCATGCCCAGGGCCAGTTGGCGGCCCACATGGCTCCCACAGCACAGCGCCCCCGGCGGCCGGAGGAGAAATTACATCACTTCCTGGCCGGAGCCCATCAAAGCTGCAGCGCCCCCTCGCAGGGAAGCGGGTTAACAACCGGTTCTAAAACTGCTTCAAAATTTAACAACCGGTTCGTGCGAACCAGCTCCAGCTCATCACTGCCTAGAAGTAATGTGGGGATTGGCTTCTATTTATCATTATTCCCATTTTACAGATAAGGCAGAAGAGGTTAAATGACTTGTCTATGGGCACAAAGGGAATCTGTATGTGAGCCAGCATCCCTAGCTCTATTGGACCATACCTCCCTTTCATATAATTCATGTCTGCATTTTAGCAGCCTAAATCTCAGAATAGGGGTCAACGTAGCCCATGTTTATCTAAGCTTTATGTAACTCACTACACCTGAAGAAGAGCGGCTCTGCCTTTGCCCTTGCTTTGCCTGTTGGATGGATTTTAGTCTCCAGGACACTCTGTGTAACATGAGCACTAGCTTATGTCCAATATTCAGCTTGTGCATCTGCATTAGAACTTCAATCTGTAATGTACTGATTTGGGTTTTTACATATGAGATCAGAGATGTCACAGCTAGAGAGAGGTGTAACCAGATTTGTTCTTTTCAGGTTATGGTGTGGATCCATGGAGGAGGTCTGTTGATGGGTGGAGCTTCAATGTATGATGGGTCTGCATTATCTGCCTATGAGAATTTGGTGGTGGTAACCATACAATATCGATTAGGTATCACTGGATTCTTTAGGTGAGTCTTTGTATCATCACATCCCCCTTAAAATACAAAGTTTGTATACAAGGATATAATTGGTGAAACATTTTAATGATATAAAATATTAAATATCAACAGTAGGAGCACTGTTCTGCTGCATTCCTCTAAATATTTGTCAAAAAGAACTATTTTACATGCCTGCTTCTTCAAATGACTCTCCATGAAGTCCTAAAACACACAGCTGATGTGAGATACAGGAGCATGTTTATAGGTTCATTCTTTCAAGTACCTCTATTTATAGTCATGGGATCCCACTACATAGTGATGTTCTTCACTTGACTGGCTTATTGTACATGGTAGGTTTGGTACCATTCTCATTAATTTGAAGGTTTTAAACCCACAGCAAATGTAATTATATCTGCTGAAACAGCTTTAGCTTTCGGGAGACAAATCGTGCATTGACAGTGGGTGATGCTGATAGCCAGTGTCTATAATGTACATTTAATGCATGGCTGGACTGTGTTCCTAACCGTCCAAGATTCCCTTGAATGACAGCACTAAAGTCCATCTATACTACAGACCTATCTCAGTATAACTAGGCTGCTCAGATGTGAAAAATCCACACCCCTGACCAGCATAGTTACAA
>NW_020664481.1:39240454-39251337 GCF_002925995.2 Terrapene triunguis | reverse complement strand
GCAGCGTTTTAAGTATAGACCTGCCATAAACCCTTTCAAGTTCTGCATTTCTGGGGGATTATTTACTATTTGTTTCTTTGTTTTCATCACCCAGAAATGCATAGAAACTTATAGCCAAAAGTCAGACCACAAACAGGAAAAAGTTTACGTATCTTAGTTAACTTGGGCCAAATTCATATCAGAAGTTACTCCACTCACCTAAGGTGACGTTACCCCAGGGTTGAATTAGGCGCATTCTCTGGAGGTATTTGTAGAGGTAGGTTTGTAGAAATACATATCTTCAATCAGGTTATTCTAAACAATGTACATAAGTGATTATTTTTGTTTTCTGGAGATAGAACCATAAACTTAATAACAGCAAAACAAAGTCTGTTGGGACTTACTTAGAATCCTCTTGCTTTCAGTACTGGTGATGAACATGCTCGTGGAAACTGGGGCTTTTTGGATCAAGTGGCAGCTCTCCAGTGGATTCAAGAGAATATCAAACATTTTGGAGGAGATCCAGGATCTGTCACTATATTTGGAGAGTCTGCAGGAGGAGTCAGCGTTTCTGTCCTTGTAGGTTTTATAGTGCCTAATACAATACTTTGCATTTCTGTGCTGCCTTCCATCCACGGGTTTCAGTGTGTGTTACAAACATTGACTGGTCGAGTCTCATAATGCTGCTGAGAAGTTGGGAAGTATTATCTCTATTTTACAGATGGGGTAACTGAGTCATAGAAAGGTTGAGGGACATAGCAGACCAGTGGCAGAGCCAAAAATAGAGCTCCTGTCTCCTGACTTCCCTTTAGTCACAAGGCCACCCTTCCCCTCAAATGCTATAATGGATACAGATGAGGCTTTGAACCCCACCCCCACATAATCTCAAACTCCTGGTTTTACTTTACGTTGGGAATAACAATGAGTATCAGTCCTACATTGCATTAAGTCTGACAACTGAACCAGCCCCCCAAATAGGAACAACCACCCCAAACTCTGGGAAAGGTTGCATGTCCATCTGAAATTGGAAGCTTGGGTCAATCTCTACTGTAAACTGACTATAATGTTTGAACCCTACATTTTTCCTTCTCTTCCAGGTTCTATCTCCCTTGGCCAAGGGCTTGTTCCATAAAGCCATCTCTGAGAGTGGAGTTGCACTTCTTTCTGCCATGTTCAGTTCACATCCTGAAGTGATTGCTAAGGTTCTGATATATCCATTCTTACTGGCTATGTTAATGGAGCAGCAGAGTTATGATGACACATCATCTGCCCTCTCAGCTCTGTGTCTCGTTCCAGAGGAGTTAACATTTTTTTTCTTTGTTCAGCTAGATTCTTTGAAGCTTCATCATGGGGCATGTGCATTGCAACCTATTACCCAGAGATCAGATTCCATCGTTCAAATGTTACATATTGTTTTTCCTATGTGGAAATTGTCATCTGCCTCCTTTGCGAGTTTCCTCCTTCCCTTCCTGGATGATTTAGTTGGGGATTGGTCCTGCTTTGAGCAGGGGGTTGGACTAGATGACCTCCTGAGGTCCCTTCCAACCCTGATATTCCATGATTCTATTGATTCTATGATTCCCACTCAGATTCCGTTTTTGACTTAAAACTTTGTATCTTCCTTTTTCCTTATACCCCTACATATGTGCTCATGGAGGGCTCATGCTGGGGAAAGTGAGTCTGCTTCAGTGGAATTTAATCTCTCTAGAGATTGATTGCTGTTTTATTGGCCCAAACTAAAATATTTGTTTAGAATACTTAAAATAATGTTACATAAACCAAAAGCAGCCAAGAAGTTCAGAAAGAGATGTGTGATACTTTGTTCTGAACTCATGCCAGTGATTAGACAAGATGATCAGTTATGTGAAACTAGAGTAATGGCCTTGGCTTTGTTCATTTCTTGTGAGGTTTATAAATGTCCCTTTAAAAGAACATGTTTGTTACACTTATCATTTGGTCTCTTGTTTAGATTCCAGACCTACCAAGCTGATTTGTAAGCACATTCAGCTAGTATTCTATGCTATGGGTGAGATTTTTCAAAAGCATCCAGCCTAGGACTAAATCAGTTGGGCTAACAATGAGCAGTTTTGACAGTCCCACCCTATGTCTTCAAGTGCATGTTATCATGGAAAAATTGGTGCTCATTAAAGATGGACTTGTAAGTGTGTGTGCTATGTTAGCTTCACAAATTCCACATTCTATTCCTTGTAACACTTTCTTATTTTTACTATTTAACATAATCTCCCTAGAACCTAAAAGATTTTAAAAGTTCTAACTTTTTTTTTTTTGTAAATAATTGCAGGTAGTCGCTAACATAACTGGCTGCGACACCTCCAGTTCGGCTGCCATGGTTCATTGCCTAAGGAAGAAACCAGAAGAAGAAATGATTTTTAACCTTGAACAACAACAGGTGGGTGAGGCTAACTGTGAGATATCAAATGCAGCCACAGTGTACATAGTTATAATAGCACTAACATCCATAGAGGTGTCTCTGGGCTGAACTGGGCCCAGCATCGTCATCTATTTTTTTTTTTTTTTTTTTTAACTGTTTGTAACGGGGTCACACTCACTTCTCACGAGCGCCTCCTGGCCAAGTGTGTGTGCCTGCACACTCTCGCTGTTTGTGGTGGGTCTTCGGTGACTCAGCCCTCTCGCCAAGTCATACACGGTCTGCCTGTAAGATAAAAGCAAGGCAAACCCCTTTTGGGGTACAAGTCCAACAGGGGCCTCTTTGTGCTTTCTGTAATGTCTCCCTCAAGTTTTCCCTGCTCCGGAATAGAGCAGTGCCCCAGGGCTCCTTCTCTGGAGGTAGTCTCTTTGCCCTTTCTGGGCCTGGCTCTTCAGCTGGGCCACTACAGTTCAGTTCCCCTTTTGGGGTGCCTCAAAGTCCATGCCACTTTCCCAGTGGTTTGGGGTGGGGGGGGGGAGACCTGGGCCCTCCTCCTACTCCAGGTCCCCTTTAAATAATCTGCATTGCTGCTTTAATTCCCTGGGCCAGTTCCCTGTGGCTTGAGCACATTCTTCACCCTTACCACTGGGCCTTGTCCTGGTGGAGTCCCAGCAGCCAGCTCAGAGTACAATCCACTCTCCTCCAGCTCAAGCAACGAACTGCTCTTAGGGCACGTCTTAGGGATCCGGCGGGTAGTGATCGATCTACCGGGGATCGATTTATCGCGTCTAGTGTAGACACGATAAAATCGATCCCAGATCGCTCTACCGTCGACTCCAGAACTCCACCGCAGAAAGAGGCGGAAGCGGAGTCGACGGGGGAGCGGCAGCGGTCAACTCGCCGCCGTCCTCACGGCCAGGTAAATCAACCTAAGATACGCCGACTTCAGCTATGCTATTCGCGTAGCTGAAGTTGCATATCTTAGGTCAACCCCCTCCCCCCCATAGTGTAGACCTAGCCTTAGTCTGGCCCTGCAGCTCTTCTTATACTGCTTCCCACACAGCCACTCTAGGCAGCTCGGAGGATCCTCTCCACTGCCCTTTTCTGGGGCGAGGTGTGGCAGGGCCACAAGGCCTCCAGCAGGGGGCCTCAGGACATAGTCCACCCCGTCACACTGTTACTAATATTTCTGTGATTTCTTAGTCTGGTCTCAGTTGAAACTTTGCAATATTGTCTGCAGGAAATCCAGTAAGTCCGCATAACAATTGAAAATGTGTAGAGCCCTGCAAATCTGCAAATATTCACTTATATCCACAGATATCCATGGACCATTTTTGCGGGTCGCAGATCGGATATAAATTTTGTATCTGCACAGGGCTCTAAAAATGCGTTCTTTTTTTCTCCTCCAGCAAGTCGCAATTATCCCAGCAGTTATAGATGGTGTGTTTATTCAGAAGAACCCTGAAGAGCTAATGGCTGGCAAAGACTTCAGTGCTGTCCCATATATAATAGGAATAAATAATCATGAATATGGCTGGCTGCTTCCTTTCGTAAGTAATTTCTAATGGCTCTTCTACAGCAGTCTTTACATTAACTGCATATTAGTGGCACATTTCTCAAACCTTTTTATACCAGAACACCAGTCTCCTCTCCTATTAAAAACAAATCTTGGCTAGGCCCACTCCTGCCCCCTTCCCCAAGCTTCCCCTGCACATTTTATGTGAGTTTTCACTCGTTCCAAAAAATAACGTTATGTTCGCAGAGGGCCTTTCATTCTGAAGGATCCCAGAGTCATTACATACATAGACCACCTCTGGGAAGGAGGGTAGAGTAGAGGAAAGTTAAGTCTAAGAATTAGAAAAGACTGGAAATTAAAGTAATGATCAACATTCCTCACCTGGCTCCCCCCAACACACACACATACCTGGTCAGTAGGAGCTGCAGCTCAGATGATAGGAATATCTGATGTCCCCACAGAAGTCCTCTCAATATTTTGCATTGGTCCTCCAGCAAAGAGAGGGAAATGAAGATATGATGGCCTGAATTTTCAAAATTGACTAGTGATTTTGGATGCCCAGATTGTTTGTTAGAAAGCGCTGAGTGCCACTCTCTGGCAATCAGGCGCCTCTAAGGGGCCTCAGACTGGACATCCAAAAATAAATTAAGGCACCCCAAATCACTAGCCTCTCTTGAAAATTTAGGCTGATATTCAAATGTTAAATCAAGCAGGGGAAACCACTGTCTTAGTTAGTTAATTAATTAATTAATAAAGCTTTTGAGGCATCCATACATCACAAAGAAGTAGTGACACAAAGAAACCAACTTTTTTTGCTTTGCAATTCAACTTCAGGAGTTTACAACTTCACTCCCTCCACATCACCAGCTGCAGGTTTCTCCAAACTGAGAGCCTCCTGTACTAGGAGAAATCCCATAGCTTGAGTTTGATTTACCTTATAGTCAGAACTTCAGGGATTTATATCTAGATCTACCTTCCCCTAAAAACTTGGCAAAAGCTTTACTTATTCTACATTTTGTATCAACTTTTCTAACCTTAACTAGCAAGACTCAACAAGGGATTGGACACACATATGATAAGAGTATCCAGAATTGTTGTTGTTGTTGTTTTGGAAGGTATATGAAATCTCATGCTTCAGGTCTTAATTCAGTCTCTAACTATTAGAGATCAGGAATAGACCTGATTCGGGGCGAGAGGTGGGGGGCAGATTACCCATACCTGCCTACTGTGTGGTTCTTACACCTTCCTCTGAATCACATAGTCTTGACCACTGTTTGAGACCTAATAGTGTAGTAGATGGACCTTGGGTCTGATCCAGAATGGCAGTTCCTGTGTTATACAGAACCTTTCGTTTGTGGGTTTATATGTAAATCTCTGTGTAGTTGTTAAGGCTCTTGGGCTATATAAACATAAACAATTATTTTTAATATGTTCCTGTATAGTTATCCGACATACCTGGCTTGAAGGAGGGGATGCATAAAGAAACCATCCTCTCTAGATTACAAATGCTGCACCCGCTCTTGGTAAGAGACCTGCAGATTTTCTCATGTCTCTTTCTTTTCAGATGTGTTGAACATTTAGGACTTGGGGGAGTTTGGGGGGTTTTTTAGTATGTACATTTTTACAAAATCCCACAGATGCTGAAGGGCCTATGTGTATTTTTCACACCTGGGCACCTACTTATCTGCATGTACTTAACACAAAGCTGGGCACAAATAGGTAGTGTTCTCAAAAGCTACATTTATTTCTGGGGTGTCTGGTTCTAATTTAAAAAAAAACTATTTACAAGCTAATTGCTGACATGGAATTCTAGAGACTGTCACTTCTTTTTAATGGTTTTTGGTTAATTTCTTCTCCTTATCCTTCCTTCTAGTCTGTGCCAGCTGAATTTGTGTCTCTGATAACAGATGAGTATCTGGGAGACACAGACGACCCTGTCGCCCTGCGGGACCGGTTTCTGGATTTGATGGGAGATGCAATCTTTTTAGTTCCAGCTATAAAAACATCTAATTATCACAGAGGTTAGTTTCTACGCAATATTTGCTAAATAAAAGGTCACAAGTTCAAACCTGCCAAGACTCAATTGTCACTTGACTACGGATGGCACACTTAATACGTACATGATCTGACTTCAATTTGGTCACTGCTCTTTCTAGTTAGGCGGCGGCCAAGCATTCTCAGTTGTATTCATTACTGAAGATTATTGGGTCACTTTTTAATGCGCTTTGTGAGGGGTCCCCCCCAGGGTGCTGCCTGGAACTGGAGTACCACTGAGCCCCCCTAACCCATCAACTTGGGATCCCACTCACCCTGTAATGCCGTGACAAGCTGCAGAAATGCTCCCGGTCTCACACTTTCACCAGCACACAGGTAGGGACACACCCAGCTGTAATAACATGCAGACAGGCTTTCTGACCAGCCCCTGCATGGGAAGGCTATGCAGCTAGGACACTTACCAGCTTCCCAGGCACACACACCCCCCTCTGGATTTATACTGTCTTGCGCTGCACAGAGAACTATATAACGTAAACTCCTAAAATTCACCCTCTCCCTCAATGTGGAGAGAGAGATGCAACAGCTTTCTGCCCCAAGTTATGATTTCCACACACTAGTTTTAGACAAAACAAAAACAAGTTTATTAACTACAAAAGAGAGATTTTAAGTGATTATAAGGAATAGCAAACAGATCAAAGCAAATTACCTAGCAAATAAACAAAACGCAATCTAAACTTAATCTTGTAAGAGATTGGATATGAGTAGCAAATTCTCACCCTAAATGATAATTTAAGCCACATGCAGAGATTCTTAAAGGGCAAACTGCACTTGCTTGCAGTTTAAAACCCCAGGTAGTCCTTTCACAGGCTAGAAATCCTCCTAGCCTGGGTTCAGCCCTTCCCCCAAATTCAGTCCTTCTTCCTCAGGTGTTTACAGGAGTCTCTTTGGGCGGGGAGTCAGTGAAGAACCACGATGATGTTGCTTTCCTGCCTTAAATAGCTTTTGCCTATGTGGGAACCCTTTGTCTCCAGGCTTAGTTCCTATGCTTTTCAGTGGAAAAACACTGGTATTCCAAGATGGAGTCCAGTAC
Organism: Terrapene triunguis; assembly: GCF_002925995.2. Taxonomy (NCBI): domain Eukaryota; kingdom Metazoa; phylum Chordata; order Testudines; family Emydidae; genus Terrapene; species Terrapene triunguis. The sequence continues at coordinate 39,244,368 of NW_020664481.1, read as the reverse complement.
CAGGCGACTTGGTCACATGTCCCTGTAAGGTCACAGCAGCCATAACTCAGAGGCAGTTTGTAGTGTCCTCAGGAAGGCTCCCTGGTGGGAGATTAGCTTCTTCTAAGACCTGTTGTTCTCCCTAATGTCCATTCCCAGCCAGCCATCTAGACTGATTGCATTCTGCCTAGTGGGCATTCCCCAGGTGTAAACACATTTGTAATAAATGCATAGACAATATTCCTAACTTCAGATACCAAAATGATACATGCATACAAGTAGGATAATCATATTCAGTGAATCATAACATTTTCAATGATATCTCACATGATCTATCTTGCATAAAATATATCATAGCTATACCATAATCATATCATACTATTACTATGAAGAATATGGGGTGTAATGCCACAGCGCTCTTCCTAATCTTGGTGACTGAATAGTGGACTGGGGACAATGCACTTCTGTGAGTATATTTCCACTTTTCACTCGTATAAGCACTTTGACTCTCAAAGACAGAACTCAAGTATTCCTTGTGTTAAGCAGGCTTTAATTATTTCTTCTGTAATATCTCCCTAACCCTTTTCAGTCACTGTGCCCAAACTGTTCCCCCTTTGGTACTGGATGCAGCCGAAAAGCAGGTCCCTCTCGTTACCGATTTAGCTATTTTAGGATTTTACACTGCCACCTGCCAGCATAGTATTTGAGTGTCTCCCATGTAAAATGGACAGCAACAGCAAAGTCCCTAGTGGACTTCATGGCATCATTAGTTCTTCTTCTCCTTTTTGTGGGGTAAAAACTCTTATTGGAGTATGTGGTTTGTTTTGGTGGGTTGGTTTTGTTTCAGCTTCTTTTTTGGGGTGGTGGGCAGTTGTGTCAATGGGATTTTGGTGGTGTCATTTTTACTATGGTGGAAAATCTTTTTCAAGAGGTTCTACAGTGTCTCCTAAAGGTGATCCGATTCTAGATTCAGCTGATTTCTTCTGGAAATTGGTTCCATAGCAAGATTGGGGGATTGAAAATGCTTTGCTCTCAATGCTCATGTTTTGTCCTTTGGTTTGTCATCTGCATTGTCCCAAACAAGAACAACGCTCTTAGTGGTTCATAGATCAAAATTAAGTCTTTAATGTATCTGGGGCTTGATCCATTAACTGCTTTGAATCTGATATCCTTCCTTTTATATTTGGAGATGATGTCTCATCTGAAACTCAAGTCAGAAACTATTGATTCCAGTCTCCAGTTACATGCCTATAATTGTTTTAGCTTCTCACTATAAAATGTAATATGTTGTAGATTTTAAAAAATAAAATAAAATAAAAAAAGGACAACTTTCATTCCCTTGCAGCACTGAATAGGCTTGGTACCTTTGTGTATTTGTAGTGGTTTTTCTATTTATTTTAATTGTGTTTTCTGTTAGCGTCTGGATCTCCTGTCTACTTTTACGAATTCCAACATCGTCCAAGTTCAGCAAGTTTCAAACCTGATTTTGTAAAAGCGGATCATGGAGATGAAATTAGTTTTGTCTTTGGAGGGGCATTTGTTACTGATGAGATGTCACTGACTGGTAAGGAATTTTGTAATATAATGTATGTTTGTTTATTGTTCCAGTAGAACTGCAGGTTAGCCCAGTGTTTCTCAAATGCGGTTACCGTGGCCACATGCGGCCACCAGGGACTTTTCTTGTGGCCACAGCCTCCTGGGCAGTGATGGGGGGGGCACAAAGAAGTGGCCCCCTCACCCAGGGCCACCAGCAGTGGTTGGTAGGGCCAGCTCTAGGTTTTTTTTGCCGCCTCAAGCAAAAAAAATTTTGGCTGCCTCTCACCCCCCTCCCATCCCCTGCCGCCCCAGCCCTAGGCTCTCTCTTCCCTCCCCCCACCCCACCCTCACCCCCCGCCGCCCCAGCCCTGGGCTCTCTTCTCCCCCCCCACCATTGCTGACTCCGCCTGCTCCCCCCTCGCCTCCAGCCGGTCCAGTGCTGGCAGGCTCGGGGTAAGCAGCAGGGCTCCCGGGCCGCACCTCAGCCCAGGGTCTCTCCAACCAGGGCTCCCGCCTCCAGGACCAGCCGGGACCCGGGAGGGCAGAGCCGGGGGACTGCCCCGGCAGGGGGCTGAGGAGCCGGGGCAGGGTAGCCCGAGGGAGCGGAGCCCCAGAGAGCGGGACACAGGCCCCGCATGGCAGCACCCCGCCCTCTATGGCTCTGTTGCTGCTGCTTCTGGCCACCCTGCCACAGTCCCTGGGCGGCTCGGGCCACTTTGCCCAGCCCCGGCTGCGGCGCTGGGGGGCGGCCACCCTGCGGCACCTGCAGGCGGCTCCATGTACCCCGTGGGGCGGCCCCCAGCCTGAGTGTCCCCTGCTCGGAGCCTGCCCGGCCCAGCCACAAGGTGGGGGCGCTGCTCCCCCCGCGGCGTGAACTGCAGCGGCCCCATGGCGACGCGCTACTGCTGCCAGGGCTGGCTCTAGGCTTTTGCCGCCGGAAGCGCCCCAAAAAAAAAATGCCCAGAATGGCGCCCTTGAAAATGTGCCGCCCCAAGCACGTGCTTGATTTGCTGGTGCCTAGAGCCGGCCCTGGTGGTTGGGCCCTGCCACCTCTGGAGACACAAAAGCTGGAGGAGCAGGCAGCCAGTGAGTTCCCCACCTTCCAAGGGCTGGTGGGGTCAGGCTTCAGCCCTTGGGTGGTGAGTGGCAGGCTACAGCCATGGGGCTTCAGGCTCCATTCCCCGGCCATACGGTGTCAGGCTCTGGCCCCAAGGTCACACACCTCCACCTCCAGTGTCCCTGGCCCCCACTGCTTCCATATCCACCTCCCCATCCAGGGCTTGCCAGGGCTGAGTAAGTCTGCTGTGAAAAGTGATATATTTGTATGTTTGTTAATATCGCTTTTTACAGAAGACTTAGTAACTAGCACGTCTTGGGGCGGGGGGAAGCAAACAAAAAAAAGCAAAAGACAAGAACGTACAAATTTGTGTTTCTATTCTGTTTAGGTCCAGTAAAGAATAGAGACAACTGTACATTATTTTTATTATTGAGTCTGGAAAAAAAATCCTACATAAATAAATGATGATGATTTGGACATGGATATGTGCATATTTATTAGTTTTTCCTAAAGTTAATTAAGTATTTTAGGAAAAATTGTCAGAGTGGCCACCAGCAAGAGATGGTGGCCGCATTCTGAGCCCCCCCCCCCCAAAAAAAAAATTGTTGTGAGAACCCCTGGGTTAGCCATATGTTGTTCCCTTTGGTATCGTGGGCTCACAGGTACCTGCTAAAATCAGCAGAATTGCACAAGTGGGTGTACAAGAAGGCAGAATTTGGCCATATTTAAATCAGCTTTGCAAAATTCTACTTGTAAAATTAAAAACATATATTTCCTTCTCGCTCCTCCCATCACAAATTATTCTGTTTGATTCCCCAAAATAAAGATGGTCGTTTGGCATAAGAGAGTAATGGGTAGCTTTTGTCTGTGATACTATTTTTTTCCAGTCCTCACCTGACAACATGGATTTACATCCAGGCTTCCTTTTTATCCAGCAATATATGGTAATTTAACCCTTTTTTGGAGGCTATAGACATATACATTCCCTTTCTCTAGCCCCCCCCCCCCCCCGCACACGCGCGCACACACACACACACACACACACACACACCGACCCTCAAAGTAGTAGTTTAACTGGCAGCCTATAAAATATTGAGATTCAAAAGGTTAACTGTAGTTGGTGCAAGGTGGTTCTGAATCTACACCTACTACCTGTTTTCACTATGCAAACAAAGTCTCCTTTGATATTCCCAGCTTCCAGAGATGCTACAGAGGAAGAGAAACACCTCAGCAGGACAATAATGAAATATTGGGCTAACTTTGCTCGAAATGGGTGAGATTCATGGCTTCTTTTCAAATAGAGAATTTGCTTTTTAGAATGTACAGCCAATTAAAAAGCCCA
>NW_020664481.1:39234404-39240444 GCF_002925995.2 Terrapene triunguis | reverse complement strand
GGGAAAGTTTGGGTCAGTGAACTAGCACTTCAGCCTATTCGTGTTTTTTTACACAATAGGATTGATTTGGGTACCAAAGCTCAAGGATACAAATAAATTACCTGCAAATACCCTCTCCCAAAGACAAGGAAAATAAGTATAGGATAACACCAATGCACCCAAATAAATATTGGAGAACAGATATATTTACCTGGAACCAAAACCAACATGATGCCCATCTGTAGGGCTTCGGACAGTGGGTTGTACATTAAAGGAAAAAAGACCAGGAAGCCACAATAGGACAGGATCATTATAAAGATGTCATCCACACAGCAGAAATTCCAAAGATATTTAGTGATTGATCGCACATCCACCTCTCCTTAAGCCACATGCTTGATTCTCCTTTAACACAGCGTCCATTCTTCTTTTCCACATTTTACACCTGCATCCCAAGTTTGTGAAATTTACCAGTAAGCATACTAATAACCCTCTGAAAACTACCAGTATTCAATTATATCTTGAACACAGTTATAATCTGATCTCTTTGATTATCTGCTTTATTTTTATACTCTAATTCAGGTGCCCTTCTCTCAGGGGAGAGGAAAGGAAAATCTGACCTGAAAAATATCATCTTGTAGGAGTTTGGGTTAATTCTTAGGCAGGTTTATCTAATCTATCTTTGCACTATGCACTGATGTATTCAAGCCTCGGTTCAACAGGATGTTTAAGCTTGTGCCTAACTTTAAACCCGTGAGTAGTCCCACCAACTTCTTTACTTCTTTGCTGAATTGGGGCATTAGGGCTATTGTCATTTATTCTGTGCTCATCACTATAGTATCTGAACACCAAAAGCCATTGTCATTCTATAGTGCAACTGGAGGTGTGATTGCAGCTCAGGTAGACATATCTGCATTAGCTTTATTTTAGCTAGCACAGCTAAGCAGTGAAGACATGGTGGCATGGAACCCAGCTGTACAATCCCCTTTTTGGAATCTTGGGCTCGTACTTGTGCTGCTAGCCTATATCAGGGTCATGCTAGGTCTTCACTTTTATTTTTAGCTAGATTTGATAGCTAGATTAAAGCTAATGCAGGTATAACTGTAAGAGCTGCAATCACACCTCTGACGGCAGCGTAGACATACTTTTGGATTGTGCTTCACTAGTGGCTAGGGCTAAGAGTGCTATTTAGATAACTGATGCTAGTCCCAACCTGAGTTTTCCAGAGTTCAGAGTTTTCTCACTTGTTTTCTGACACTGCCAAGAGCTCCATTTTCAGGTGTTTGCTCCATTACCAGCTTTGATACAATCCTTGGATATATTTTATATAACACAATGTATGTTATAAAACTCCAGGCTATCTACTTCCCTTTATATTCTCTTGCTTTCAGCTCTGGTGATGAACATGCTCGTGGAAACTGGGGTTATTTGGATCAAGTGGCAGCTCTCCAGTGGATTCAAGAAAATATTGAACATTTTGGAGGAGATCCAGGATCTGTCACTATATTTGGACAGTCTGCGGGAGGAATCAGCGTTTCTGCCCTTGTAGGTTTTATAGTAATCACTAATGAGTTTTAAAAAACAGCCCTATATTTTTATTGTGAGTTTGTGAGCGAAAAGTCAGGGAGATGACAACAGGATTGAGTATTATTGGAGACTGAAGCAGCTGGGAACCGTGGTACATCAACCTTCTCTGAGGGGAGAGTTTGATATTAAAGAATTTTCTGATTAATGAAACTCTTCTTTTCATACAATCGCCTATTTGTTTTAGGAGCCCAAGTGTTGATTCCTCTTTAATTAACTTGAGTACTGAATTATTTTAAACAGCTGTGGTAGGGCACAAAATTGTGGCCAGCAAGAGTAAAATTCACCCAGGTGTAAAAATTCCAAGTTAGTGCCTCTGCCCCACTTAAGATCTGCATTAAGGGTCACTTGCACATACAGTCACCCAGTCTGGGTGAGCTACCATGGTAACAGCACGTAACAGATAGACATGCATTTGGGGTGTATTGCACACCCATTTTTTTTTTTTTAAATCTCAGTATATTTAGAATCAGGATAACCATCTGCACCAGGCTGTGTGAGTTTGGAAGTAAATCAGTGCTTGAGTCTACAGAGCATTTGACATAGTCTAATAATATTTGCTTTTAAAAGTGAAATAATGGTGTTAAAACGTAATTTGTGACACTGCAGTTTGTGATTTAGTGGTCAAAATAGATTGTTTGTGCTCTCCCTCTTTTTTCCTGCTTTTCAGGTCTTATCTCCTCTGGCAAATGGCTTGTTCCATAAGGCCATCTCAGAGAGTGGAGTTACAATCAAGTTGTTGTTTACTGCTCACCCTGAAGCACAAGCTAATGTAGGTTCTTTGTAATATCGAGGCTGTATTTGTAGAAGCTGGGACCTGACTTGCACCTGTAAAAATGTACAGTAACTGTAGACATGAGCATCTACATTTTTGTGTGGAAATAAGAAAACTGTGCATACTTGATATTTTAATACTCAAATACACATTTATATGTATATTTATCATATTGGCATGTTCAAACCCACAGATCCACATGTACGCACATATTTTTGGCTTAGTCTTACTCCCACTTTTTAAAAAAAAATGGCACCCAGCATCCCATTGTAAAGGAACGTAGTGTGGTTTTGTGGTTAGAGTACAGCAGGGGTAGTCAATAGGCAGACCATGGGCCAAATCTGGACCGCCAGATGCTTTTTAACGGACCGCAAAATATTTTTGTTTATTTATTATCATTATTGCTATTAATTTCGTTTTATTTTCTCTGGAGTCTGGACCTTGACTATACCTTAACCAAGAAATTTGGACCTTGTCAAAAAATAATTGATTACCTCTGTATTACTGCCAGTGGGAAACCTGAGTTCTATTCCCAGCTGTGCCATTTAACTGGTTGTTAAAAAGGGAGAGGATAATACTTACCTACCTGACAGCAGCGGCGCCAGTTTGGGGAATGGATGAATGTCCCCTTCTCACCGATTTTTGCACTTGCTCAAAGTTCCATAGACAGAGCTGGGGGGGCATGGCCTGACCACTTTTAAGCAGTAGACCTGTACCAAATCAGTATGGCTGCTCCCAGAACAGTTAGGAGTGTTTCTCTGGATGCCTGGTCGTAACACCACTGAAATTTGACTCGATCGCCCCTCTGTAAAGATGAAGGGGCAGCCAGACCAAATTTCAGTGGGTGGCATTGCAACCTGGTGCACTGGGTTGCAGTGCCACATACATTTGGCTTGGCTGCCCCTCCATCCAGATGGAGGGGTGGCTGGGCCAAATGGTGTTGCAGCCCAGAACACAAGGAGTCTGCTCCCCTACAGCACAGCGTAGGAGAGTCCACTGAGAAGGACAGCACTCATGCACTGTGTGGATGAGATAGAGGGGAGACTCCCCAGCTGAGGGAGTACCTTGGTCCCTGTGGGAGGTGTGGGGACTGGAATGGGGTCACTGCTGGGAAGGGAGGGACAGGGAGCAGAACTGGAATTTGCCCTGCCCCCCAAGAAACATGTGCCTCCTCAACTGCCTGACAGATATGTGTGAGGCTTAGTTGATTAACGTCTGTGAAGCTATTTGACTTCCTCATGTGAAAGGCCCTGTAAAAATGCAAAGTATTGTTATTACATCCTGCAACAATCAAATTAGAAAGAGTTTACAGCAAAATTGGAACCAAACTTATTGGAGGCAGAAATGTCCTAGAGAATATGTCACCTTATACAATTAGTATCCAACACTGGAACCAATGAAATCTATAGTTTGTAGACACTTGAGTTTTTGGAGGATTCCACTAGGCCAGTTTGAGGTGCTCTGGGACTGGCCACTTAGGGACTTCCATGGGTTCCCTTCCAGCTAGCTGCCCATATCTCCGCTGCCCCTGGCTCAGCTGGCTCCACTGCTGAGCAACAGGTGTGACCTCTAGCCGCAAAATGTGAGAAAAGCTAATGTAGTTTACTAAGCACGCGACTGACTGAAACACTTAAATGTTGTGATCCTGGCTCTGATACAGGCCCTCTGTGTCTTGCTCAAGTCATTTAACCTCTGTGCCTTTGTTTTCCCATCTTCCTACCTGGGAGGAGTTTTGTGATGATGAGTTAATGTTTGTAAAGCTCTAAGAAAGTAAATTAAACCAGCAAGTGCACAAAGCTGCATGATGTATTTGCAGCATCATCCCTTGAAAAGCTTTTTAAACATACGAAGTCCAGAATGTACAGCTGAGCTCCCTTTCTCCTACAGTAGAGAAAAATCCCAGACCCACCCAAAACTTAATGTGTACACAGCACACTGAAGGGATAAAGTGCTATCTAAGAGCTAAATATTGTTGTTGTTATTCTCCATAGAGAGCTACTAAAAGTGACTTTTTTTTTTAATTGATTGCAGAAAATTGTTAGGGTATCTGGCTGCCAATCAACCAGCTCTGCTGCAATGGTTCATTGTCTGAGGGAAAAGACAGAGGAAGAAATAATAGAAATAACGCTAAAGATGGTAGGTGGCACTGTAACTCACCGTGTGTGGCGACTGTTCATCTTTTACTGCAAACAAACAGGATTTCAACCTTGGGTCCAAGAGTGTGCTTATTTTCCCTTTCTGCTTGCATCAGAGGAGGAATTAAAGACACTAGATTATAAGCGCTTTGGGGCAGGGACCACGCATTTGCATTTGCATTGCCTGGCACAATGGTGCCCTGATTGTGACTGGGGTCTCCGAGTGCTACCTTGTTATAAACCATACCTAATAACTTGGGTTATTGCCCTTGGAAAGAAAATAAGTAAAAGGAGATAGGACAGACATTTATAAAGTGATGAGTGACAGAGAGGACAGTGGGCCATTTGTGTTTACCTTCGCTGATAACCAGAGCACGAGTGCACTCGCTATTAAAAGTAACAAATGTAACAGATAAACAGCAGTGCTATTACATGGTGCATATTAATTAAACCACAGGGCCAAATACAGTATCTTAATAAGCTTCTAATGAAGATTAGACTTGTCTGACTAACGGTACATTTTCTGTCATGGCTGTTGTCAGAATCAAGGCCTCTGTGATTTTTTCACAACTTTAGACATTTGAGGTTTTTGCTATGTGGTGGAGGTGGCAGTAAACAACTAGCCTCATTTCCCTGAGAACCTTAGGAGTCATCACATTAAAGCCTGGCTACCATGGGAAGCGGGAGCTCTAGTGGTTTGTTGTGCTGGGGAAAGGTGTCAGACTCTACGATTTCTGTAATGGGGCAAGTGTGAGATGCACCAGGGCAGCACTATTGTCCCTGCAGCTGTGGTAGAGACAGTCATGGAAGCAGACCAGAGAGTGGTTCTTTCCTTGACTGAACTGACAGGAATTGGGATGGCAGTTTCAAATAGTTTTAGGATGGGATTTTCAAATCACCCTACGGGAGTTCAATGTCCAACTCCTAGTAAACTTAGGTACCCTTAGACTCCTTTGAAAACCCCAATCTTAGCTATCTGTTAAATGTTATTGCATGACTTTAAAAAATTTGTATTGCAAAACAAAGGCCATTTGGCTATAAATAACATTACTGGGGCAATTTTCTCTATATTTATGACCTTAGATTTTGTTTTACCATGACCATGCTATTTTTTTATATAACTTGTGATGATAAACCACTAGCCCCTACTTAGAGTATAGTAAGAGTAGCATCTGAAATTAGAATGAAAAATATAAAAATGTCAAGGCCTGCCTATCCTTATTCTTCAGCTGATCAGGACTGAACTGCCACCTCCCCCATAACGTAGCATCATTGCATAGGATGCTTTATTAGTGATATTCACCCTTCCTCTCATGTATTGCACCTTCCTCTAATGTATTGCATTCTCACAGAAGGCCAGCAGAGGGACCACTGATCTATTCTTCTTTGGCAGTTCCTAAGTTCCTAGGGTAACCCTGCTTGTTGTTAAGCAGATGCAGACATAGGGAAAAGACAGGCGGAAATGGTGAAGATGATAGGTGACACTGTAGCTCGTGTCTGCAATGACACTGCAACTTTTACTGAAATTAAATAAACAAAATGTATGCTGTAAGATTAGAAAAAGTGGCAA
>NW_020664481.1:39174392-39224404 GCF_002925995.2 Terrapene triunguis | reverse complement strand
GCCACATTCTGGTGTAAATCCTGGCAGAAATCGGGGGGGGGGGGGGGGGAGTGGCCCTGTGTGCCCCCCCCCCCCCAGTGTGTTGCCTCGGGAAGACACAGCGCCAAATACCAGGAGAGGCGTCTCCTGGAGGCCCATCCTGGAGGCCCAGCCAGGTAGGGAGGGCGGAGAGCACCGGGCAGGGAGGGTCTGGTCGGTTGGTTGATCACCCCCGCTATGTGAGAGAGGTGTACGGGAGTGTGTGTGTGTGTCACCCCTCCCTGTGTGAACCCTAAAGCCTTAAAGATAAGGTAAATAAAAAGAATCCAACTATGCAGTGTTTCTTTTTAACGGAGGCTCAGTCAACTTGATGTTAATTTGAACATTTGTACTGCATAGTTCTGATTGATTGCCGTTGAACTCTCTTGAATATGAGTAATTTCACCAGCTGTCCTATATTCAGCATAGGGAAATATGGTCACCCTACCCAGTAGGGTTGGAATGGTGTAAGCAAGGATGGAATTTGACTGACTTATCTATGTGCCATGAGCATTTGACATACAAAGGGCAGAACACACATTGTTAAGCCAGATAGAAAATCTGCAGGAGAAACTTAGAACACGACTTGAAATGTGTATTCATCTCTTACATACACATCTTACACTTTCACTAATAACATATGAGCTCACCTGGGCACTTGTTTAGGCTTAGTTGAGGTCTGCAGTGGGAAACTTGAAATATCTTCTACAGGCAAAAGTAACTTATAAATAACAAAGGACTTTTTTTTTCTGCAGTTCCTATTTATCTCTGCAGTTTTGGATGGTGTATTTTTTCCTAAGAGCCCTGAGGAGCTACTGGCTGAAAAAGCAATCAATGCAGTCCCATATATAATAGGGACAAATAACCATGAATTTGGATGGCTACTTCCTAATGTAAGTGATTGTAAGGGCTTTATTTATAGCCCAGTCTGTTAACTCTTTAGAAATATAGGAATTCATGGGCAATGTCATGTTCTTTTTACTGTGCAGATGTTGAAATATCCTGCTTTCACTGAAGGGTTGGACAAAGAAACAGTAACCTCACTGCTACTGAGCTCAGAGTTCTTTACAGTAAGAGACTATATCAAATTAATTCACATATGATGGGTATAGTTCTAGGTGAGATCTCCCTCCCCAACTTTCAATACAGTGTGCAAGAATATTTTACACCATACTGCTTTATTGCTGGGCTAGGACTTTCCTCTTGGGAAGAGGTGTAGATCATGGGGGGGGAGGATTCATTCTGGGCTAAAACTTCTGAACAGAGGGCGACATACTGCTGACAGAAAAGTGCCAAACAGGCAGAAAGAGAAGAGAAGCACAATCCTGCTCCCTCTTGAGATTAGACACCCCACAAAATCTGCTATAACCTATGCTCTTCTTCCTCCCCCTCCTCCCACATGAGGTGGAGTCCCATTCTTTAACAGGGTTTCGATGGGCAGCTGCAGGCCAGAAAGCCCTTGGCAGCATGGCTCCTGCAGGTATTGCATTGTCATGGGGCTGCAGGGAGTTGGGAGGGCCAGGCAGCAGCACAGAGGTGAGGGACTTGAAGAGGGAGTATATCTCCAGTTTATCCCTGAGGTCCACCTACATCCATCAGAGATTTGGGGGTTTCAAACTCTTGGCCTCTGACAGAAAGGAGTGGGGGTAAACCTTGGTTCCCTTCCCCAGTGGGAGAAATCTGTGGAAACTCATGGAATTTCTGCTTGCCTATATAGGTTATTCCCATGTGGAGGAGAATAGGTCCCTATGGAATATCGTGAACATCAAAAGTTCAAAAATCATGGGATCAGCCCAAAAATCATCAGATCGTTTTAAAGAGAACATAGTCATTTTTGGTCTGTCTTTAGTTTTTTGAAGTCCCCAGTGTGTGTGGCAGGTACCATGTTGCCAACTCTCCCAAATGCATACAGTGAGGTGATTCTAGCCCCTCCTGCCAGAGCTCTCGTTGCTGCCCAATGGCACAGAACTTCCAGCTTCTCTCCAAATCTCACTCTTCTAATTAATTAATTCTGTGGTTCGCCCCCCCCCCCTCAGCCCCACAGGTACCCATCCCCCAGCCCAGCCGTTAATTTACACACTTCCCTCCCCCGCCCTACATCCATGATCCACCAGCTGCTCAGCACACCTCTGCTCCTTCTGTAGCTTCTGTGAGTTCTTTATCCACTTTTCCCCTTCCTAGGCCTGTGTTGCAGCCAGGGAGGAACAGGGGAGAGACAGGAGCACAATGATCCATTTTTTACATAAAGGAGGAGGGAACAGAGCCACCCTGAACACCCAGGCTCTTTCCTCCCCCTTCACTCCATTGGCTGCTCACTCTTCTCTCCCAAAAAACTCCTATTAGCTCCTGAGCAGAGGGAGGGGGAGAGTTCTTCTATCAAATGGTCAAAGCAGCCAATTAGAGGAGGCTTTTTCTGGGGCAGGGCCGGAAATCCCATGATTTTGTCTTGGTGAGACCTCCAGCGGAGACTGAAGTTGCATTGCTCTCAAGGAAGTCACTAGAGCTAGTTTCAGAGTATCAGCCGTGTTAGTCTGTATCCAAAGAACAGGAGTATTTGCGGCACCTTAGACTAACAAATTTATTTGAGCATAAGCTTTTGCGGGCTACAGCCCACTTCATCGGATGCATAGAATGGAACATACAGTAAGGAGATATATATATACATACAGAGAACATGAAAATTTTTTGTTCCACTATCCCCCACCTTTTCATGTTCTCTGTATGTGTATATATATCTCCTTACTATATGTTCCATTCTATGCATCCGATGAAGTGGGCTGTAGTCCGCGAAAGCTTATGCTCAAATAAATTTGTTGGTCTCTAAGGTGCCACAAGTACTCCTGTTCTTTTTACTAGAGCTAGTGTCACTACTTCTGTTTGTTCATCAGCATTACTGATTGATAACACTTGTGTGGTCTCTGCCCCCTTCGCAGTCCTGCAAACCTCTTCCTGCCAAAGAGAGCACGAGTTGGCAACCTCACAACTTCTAACTCAAAGTTTTGAGTACTTCCCACACACCCCATGATGTGGGATTTTCTGTGGGAGGAGGTAACATGGTCCAGTGTTCATAGGGTTAGCTAGTGACTGCTGAAGGGTTCTAGGGAAAATGAAGCTTGCTAAATGTTGCAGTTGTTTCCAATAAATATCATCATTATAACAAGTATCTTTATTGTTCATTCTAGCATGTTCCTGCTGAGTTCACTTATCTATTATCTAATGAATATCTAAGCAATATAGAGGAGCCTACCAAGCTACGAGATAGGCTTTTTGAACTGATGGGAGATGCAGTGTTTGTTGTTCCAGGCATTCAAACAGCTAGATATTGCAGAGGTGAGTTTCCAATTAAGTACATATTTTTAAAAAAAGGTTAAATTCCATCATACCAATATCATTGTTCAAAGCCTGACCAGGAAGTAGGTTCCTGTCTATATCCCTGTGTCTGTAATGGATCATCTCAACAGCTTTTCAGCCCCAATCTCTTGCTGTCATGAAACTTTATTTAGAAAAATGCATGGCCATGGCTCTGTCTTTCATTGATCCTGAAAGAACCATGTTACCATGAAAGCCAGGAGAGCTGTACACACGGTAGAAGAAATGGTCCCTTACAGGAAGGCTAAAGAGCTGCAGGTTTAGGGGGTTGAGCCCCATTGTTTGCAGGGAAGGAGCAGGCATATACCTCCTGCAATGGGTATGACAGAGTGAAAACCAATGGAAGTGAATATATGGGGTTCCTGTTCTTCACATTGTCCTGTCTAAGGGACAATCAAGTGCATAGTTTAGTATCAGATGAACTTCTGAACTTTTTCTATTGGCACCAGCTCTATGACTGTCTGGGGGCTCATTGTGCTGCAGATGACTATTTTCCATTAATCTTTGGTAATGTATGTTTGCATCTGAATTCCAGTTAGTATTAATAATCAAATAAATAATCAACAAAATGGCTATCATTTTGCCAGCATCTTATCAAAGTAGCTCTTGATTAAAATGTATTGTTCTGTGTGGAATATATTTTTACTACTGGAACTCTTCTTAACTTTGTTTTCTATTAGATGCTGGCAACCTAATCTACGTTTATCATTTTCATCATCGACCAAGTTCATATGAAGGTGTTAGACCAGACTTTGTAAAAGCGGATCATGGCGACGAAACTGGCTATGTTTTTGGAAAGCCCTTCTTAGCTGGTGATGTCTCCATGCTTGCTAAAGAATTCTTATTAAAGCATCATTATTGTGACACGTGGAACTGATGTCTAATAATGTTGTGAATACTGAAATGTAACAGTTGTATGAACACTGTATATTTCTGGGACAGTGAGGTGAAAATAATTTATATTGGATTATTGGAATTTTCTGTATGGCTGCATTGATCAAATTTATATTGGGGGTTGTGGAATGTTTACTATAGGCCTATAATGCTCAAATTTATAGGGGTCAGTCTGTGCATGAAGGCAGCACAATGGCTTCCCAAATAAGAACACCCAAGCACATACTTGAATGACAACTGGGCAAGTTGTTAGCTTCTAGGACTCTCTGTTCAGTCTCAAAACAAATTGAAAACCTGGTTTTGCCAGAGCTGAAAGTTACCAGATCAAAGGGCTATAAACAATTCAAAGGTGACTTGATTCCTTTGAAAGGAGGTGATAAAAACTGTGCTGTAAGTTCAGGAGTGAGCTCTGACAAGGAAACAAGCTTACGCAGAGTCAGGCTCTGCTGAAGGAACTAGTCCTACCAGGGTCCTAGTGTGGAAGGCAGTTTGGTACCTCGTAAGCTTAGACATACATATAGTCTGTTTTATTGTTTTTAAAGTATGTTTTCTCCAAAATGCTTTTTGTTCTAATGGTACTTTGTTTTTTTAAAGGAACCTGGTTGGTAATTGATTACCACTGTAATTGCCCCTGCAGGAACAGGACTGTAGAGTCTGAGCCTAGATCAGACCTGCTGAAGCAATCATAATTAGTACCAGGGGGCTGCTACCGAGGATCTGATCTCAGAGTTTGAGAATTGCCTGATTCCCCCCTTGGCAGGTGATGGCTAACGGCCTGAGACCTGGGCAAAGAACCAGGAAAGGGGCAGAGGTGCAGTTCGCCCAGTAACTGTGACATTATTATTATTTGAGCCCTATTAGCAGGCTCATTGCTGTAAAAATATAGGAGATGTGATCTTTGTTTCCTGTCTTATAGTAGTGAACTATAGATACTTTTTAATTGGAATCAATTCTGAGTGCACCTATATTGTATAATCTTTGTGCTGACATTACATTTCATATCTTGCCTTCAGGTGATGCTACAGAAGAAGAGGGTAAACTCAGCAGAACAATTATGAAATACTGGGCTAATTTTGCTCGAAAAGGGTGAGACTTATAATACATTCATTAGGGGTCAGATTTTGTCATTGCTGCTGAAAACACTATGCCAGCACTTTTCTGGTGGGCCCCATGTTTCTGCAGAGTTTAAGATTTCATTTCAAAACAAACTAGTTTCAAATTCCTGTGGTTGCAAAGAAAAGGTGCCAAATGTGATCTACTGCAGGACCATCTTACTGAACCTGCAGATAAACAGAAAAATTAGGTCCAAGGGCTTGAGCTATCACACGCATATAATGAAGCATTAGAGCTGAAACCTAATGAAGAAAATTTAAATGTCAACATTATCTGTTTCACTGCTAATGACAGATCATTTTAGCAGAAACATCCAGAGATTGTGGGGTTGTGAGCAAAGCTTGAATTAACCACCACTGTGTCCTTCCCCCTCCCCAAGTAATCTGACTCTTGACAATTAATAAACAAACACTGAGTTGTGCAGTTTTCATCGCAATGATAGAAAAGTGGCAAGATGATTCTTCACTGTATTTTTTTCTAGAAATCCTAATGATGAAGGTTTGGTGACATGGCCAGCGTATAATGTGGATGAACAATACCTTATAATAGACTTAAAGCAGAAAGCAGCAAAGAAATTGAAAGAGAACAGAGTGGAGTTCTGGACAAAGACCCTGCCTAAAAAGATGGCTGAAGGAAAGTGAGAACACAAAGAGTTATAAAGTCTGAGAAGCATATGGGTTGCTTTTAGTACAGTGAGATAAAACAAGATGACTTCATCTGAATGGGAGGCATTTAATACTCATTTTGTAATTCATTATAATGTAGTTTAATTTTATGTATGAGGCGTTAGAGAAGAACTTGAGCAAAACTGAGTCCCAGGAGGAACTGAGCTGCTGTGTTGCAAACTAGGCAGAAAACAGGCTGACCATTCAGTTTTAAATAGAGTCAGTGATGTTTGCTCACACAATAACACCGACTAGAGTTGTAGTACAACACTGTGGTAGAGTTTGGCACTGTCAAAAAATTCTACAACAAATAAGTTCAAATACAGTATCATGATAATATGTGGTACATGTAACACGTTGCAGTGCTGAGTAGCAGTGTTGTCCTTTATTCCCCCTTTATTTTCTCTCTCAGGAGACATTAGTCCAGGGGTCGGCAACGTTTGGCATGCGGCTCGCCAGGGTAAGCGGACCAGTTTATTTACCTGCTGACGCGGCAGGTTCGGCTGATCGCGGCCCCCACTGGCCGCAGTTCGCCGTCCCGGGCCAATGGGGGCGGCGGGAAGCGGCGCGGGCGAGGGATGTGCTGGCCGCGAGCCAAACGTTGCTGACCCCTGCATTAGTCACTCATAGGCCTCACATCTGCTCCCACAGAAGTTGAGTTTTGCTATTGATTTTAATGCAAGTTCAATATAAGGTGCTGAGTGCTCTCCAGTTCCTTATAATGAAAATATTTGCAGGTTCTCAGCACCTTACAGGATCATGCCTCAAATCCAGACACCTAAGAACATCAGATAGCCCCATTGTCCGTCTACCCCAGTCTCCTGTCTTTCAACAGTGGTCAATGCCAGATGTTTCCGAGGGAATTAACAGAACAAGGCAATTACTGAATGATCTAATGATTAAAGGTCTTGAGAACATGACCTATGAAGCAAGGCTGAAAGAATTGGGTTTGTTTAGTTTGGAAAAGAGAAGACTGAGAGGGGACATGATAGCAGTTTTCAGGTATCTAAAGGGGTGTCATAAGGAGGAGGGAGAAAACTTGTTCACCTTAGCCTCTGAGGATAGAACAAGAAGCAATGGGCTTAAACTGCAGCAAGGGAGGTCTAGGTTGGACATTAGGAAAAAGTTCCTAACTGTCAGGGTGGTTAAACACTGGAATAAATTGCCTAGGGAGGTTGTGGAATCTCCATCTCTGGAGATATTTAAGAGTAGGTTAGATAAATGTCTATCAGGGATGGTCTAGACAGTATTTGGTCCTGCCATGCGGGCAGGGGACTGGACTCGATGACCTCTCGAGGTCCCTTCCAGTCCTAGAATCTATGAATCTATGAATCTGTCATCCAATTCCAGCTTCTGGCACTCAGTGGCTCAGGACACCCAGAGCATGGTTTTGCATCCCTGATCATCTTGGCTAATAGCCATTCATGGACCTATCCTCCATGAACTCACCTAATTCTTTTTTGAACCAAGTTATAGATTTGGCCTTCACAACATCCCCTGGCAATGAGTTCCACAAGCTGACTATGTGTTGTGTGAAAAAGTACTTCCGTATGTTTTCAACCTGCTATTAATTTCATCAGGTGACCCCTGGTTCTTCTGTTATGTGAAGGGGTAAATTGCAGTTCCCTGTTCACTTTCTCCGCACCATTCATGATTTTACAGACCTCTATCATATCTTCCCTTAGTCTTCTCTTTTCCAAGATGAACAGTCCCAAGGTTAATAGTTTTTAATCTCGCATTATATGGCAGCTGTTGCATACCCCATAATCAGTTTTGTAGCCCTTCTCTGTACCTTTTCCAATTCTAATCTATCTTTTTTGAGATAGGGTGACCAGAACACCCTGCGGTATTCAAGGTGTGGGTATACCATCACTTTATTTAGTGCCATTATGATATTTTCTGTCTTATTACTGCTCCCTTTCCTAATGGTTCCTAATATTGTCAGCTTTCTTGACTGCTGCTGCACATCAAGCAGATGTTTTCAGAGAACTATCCACAATGACTCCAAGCTCTCTTTCTTGATGGGTAACAGCTAATTTAGGTCCCATCATTTTGTATGTATAGTTGGGATTATGTTTTCCAATGTGCATTACTTTGCACTTATCGGCCATTTTGTTGCCCCATCACCCAGTTTTGTGAGATCCCTTTGTAACTCTTCACAGTCTACTTTGGACTTAGCTATCTTGAGTAATTTTGTATCACCTGCAAATTTAGCCACCTCATTGTTTACCCCTTTTTCCAGTTCATTTATAAATACATTGAATACCTATAATCACTTTTTTATTCCTTAGCCCCTTTTCCTATAAATGTTATATACACAACTGTTAACGCCTCAATTTTTGAATTTCTTATTCTATCCCCTCAATGAAACCTAGACTGATGGGAAATTCTGAGATTATGTGAAAAAAGATAATATGGGGGGGAAATAAAGCACATTAAAGTGTGAGATAAATAATTTTAAGGGCTTTTCACTGTTAAGCGCCTGCACCAATGTAAAATTTAATTGCATTATCATATCAGATTTCTTTGGGGCTCTTTGTTGATGCAGTGTCTTTTTTTTTTTTTTTCTGCACTGAGAGACAAGGTGAGTGAGGTAATATCTTTTACTGGAACAGCTATTCCCTCATGGGGTTGTCAGGCATCGGGTTTTTGACCGGCACGGCCGGTTGAAAAGGGATGCTGAAAGGGCTCCTGGAAGTGGCCGGCATGTCCCGCCGGGTCCTAAGCACAGGTGTGGCCAGGGGGGCTTTGCATGCTGCCCCTTCCCACAGCGCAGACACCACCTTGGGTGCCGGCTCTGCAGCTCCCATTGGCCAGGAACCACAGCCAATGGGAACTGCAGGGGCAGCGCCGGGGGTTGGGGGAAAGCACAGAGCCCCCTGGCTGCTCCTCCGCCTAAGACCAACATGCTGCCACATCCGGGAGCTGCCTGAGGTAAGTGCCGCCTGCACCCCAAACCCTCTCCCACACCCCAACTCTCTGCCCCAGCCCTGAGCCTCCTCCCACACTCCCTCCTGGAGTCTGCACCCCAATCCCATGCCCCAGCCCTGAGCCCCCTCCCATACTCCAAACCCCTTGGCCACAGTCCAGAGCCCTCTCCTGCACCTCAAACCCCCACCCCAGAGCCCACACTCCCTCCCGCACCCCAAGCTCCTGCCCCAACCCAGAGCCAGTAAGCGAGGGTGGGGGAGAGCGAGCAACCGAGGGAGGGGGGGATGGAGTGAGCAGGGGTGGGGCCTCACAGAATGAACAGGGCAGGGCAACGAGTTCGGTTTTCTGCAATCACAAAGTTAACAATGACAACCCCATTCTCTCACCCCCCCCCCCCCCAATAGCCTGGGACTGACACAGCTGCAACGTCTTTGCACGGAGGCATTTACCCTGTGGTATGTGAATGGCCCCACTCTGCCTCCTCTGAGTCTTTGACTAAAATCGCACTTGTAGCTAAAAATGCTGCCGCAAATGTGAGCGCAAGGGCAGAGCGCACGCCGGTCAGGGCGCGGTGACGGCGGTCACCCCCCAGCGCCCGCAGGCGGTGGGCGGACACGCAGCGCTGGGCAGCAGCGCTCCGGGCTTGGCCAGGCGGGGGCAGCTCATTCAGCAGCGCGGCCCCGACAGCGCTGAGCGTTACAGCCCACGGGGGGGGGGGGCGCGGCCTGCCCCGCCCCGCCCGTGAATTCAATGGCGCACAGCCCCCGCCCCCATCCACCCCCCGTGATTATTGCACCAGCCTCCGATCACCGGGGCCTGCCCCAGCCGCGTGGGGCACGCGCCGCACACGGGCTGCTGGGAGCGAGCCGGAGGGCGGCTTCGCGCAACCCCCAACCCGGCGCTCTGACTCCGGGGAGGAAAGTTTCCCTGCCTGCATTTGTCCCCTCTCGGCTGCCTTAGTCACGTGGGCGGGCCCGGGCCCACGACGTGCTTCGGGCTCAGGGTCCCCTCAGGCCAGCATGGCCGCCTCTGCCTGTCGCGCTCCGGAGCCCCGCGTGCTGCTGGGTCTCCGCGACGCCGCCATCCCGGGCCCCGGCCGGGACAGCCTGCAGCCCCCGTCCTGGGCCACCAGCACGCTGGGCGGCTCCCCGGTAAGGGGGCCCCTGCGGGGGAGGGCGGGCTCCCGGGCCGGTAGCGGAGCGGTCGCTGCCGGGGCCAGCCCGGGTCGCTGCGGGCGCCCTGAGGGCGGTGCGAGGCTCGTGCTGCTTTGTAGCGCAATAGCAAAGCGACCTGCTGGTAAAATCCACCGTGCGGGGTCCCCTGCAGGGCAGCGGCTCGGCGCCAACGCGGCTGGCGTTTTACCCCCGGATCCTGCCCTTACCTCTGCCTGGGGAGAGTCCCAGTGAGCCCTGGGCACGCACCGGGCTCTGCCCGCCCGAGCTCGCCGCAGGAGCTGCGCCTCAATTACTGTAACGAGCTTAACCAGGGGTGTCAAAAGACCTCCGCTTTCTCCAGCGAGTGTGCATGCGCAGTTCTCCTAGATGCGCCTGGCACCTGTCAGCCCGGCTGCAACACGGGCTGGTATTTGAAGGATTTTTGCATAGCCATGTTAAGTCAGGCCATACTGGCTCAGACCAATGGGCCACCCAGCCTAGCTTCCCGCAATGGCCAGACGCTTCAGAGGGAAGTGAACACAGTAGGGCAGTTACTGAGCAATCCATCCTCTGTTGTCTAGTCCCAGCTTCTGGCAGTCAGAACGTTAGGGATACCCAGAGCATGGGGTTGTGCCCCTGACCATGTTGGCTAATAGTCATTGATGGACCTATTCTACATGAACTTACCTAATTATTTTTTAAACCCAATTATTTTTTTGGCCTTCACAACTTCCCCTCACAATGAGTTCCACAGGTTGACTATGTGTTGTGTGAAGAAGTACTTCCTTATGTTAGTTTTAAACCTGCTGCCTATTCATTTCATTGGGTGAACTTTGGTTCATGTGTTATGTGAAGGGGTAAATAACACTTCCATATTCACTTTCCCCACACCATAATTTTATATTCCCCTCTCATATCCTGCCTTAGCAGGTCTCAATGCGTTAAATACCACTGTGCAGTGCATCTTGAAATCATCCTTAATCAAGGCCACTGTTTTATGTCTCCTAGAATTGTGCCCCTTCAGTAACCGTGACTTATCCTTCTTGTGGGATCTGCGGTGCCACCCTGATGCACATAGTGCAGATATATTGCCCCCTTGAAGGCTCACTATTCCACCGTGTCATTAATGTATTTGCTTGTGCCATGAAAGGCTGCTGGGGAAAATCAGAAAGGTATGTATATGGTTTGCATTTGTCTTCCGAGCCTTCTGAGTGGGTGCTACTGTAATACAAAAAATGAATCCTGTTATCTTCATTTGCCTTTATCACATTAATTACTTGTTTTTCTTAAGTGTCACTTTCTTATATTTCACTTTAAAGCTGGAAAGTGTTACGCTCCCAGTATTTGCAGATGCAAGGAAAAGAAACACAAGATTGCAAATTAAAGCAGGTATAACTTGCAAGTATGATTTCTTTTTAAGTGTGATATATAGAGTGTAATATTTAGGAACCTCAAACAAAATGTATAGTTTCTTCACAGTTGAGATTTTCCTATTACAACTTTTTTTTTTTTTTTTTAACTATGGGTGGGTGAGAATAAAAATGTATGGTTTTCATACTGATAGACTTGAAGTCTGTTTGTACAGTTATTGATTAATTTGACTTGGCAATAAACGAATCAGATTGGTTTGGTTTTTTTTGTTTTGTTTTTTTTGACAGAAATGGTGAATAATTTTGTAGTAAGTCCTACCATTGTTCCACCTGCCACAAGGATTCAACTTTTAAAAACTGAAGTTATAATATATCCTATTCCATAGATAAGTCTTAGCATGTTATACATTTGTTTTGCATGTTTCTCTTTGTTTTGGGCATTTTTAGTGTCAGTATCTAGCATTGGGGGAAAATTAAATTAAGCATTAAACTGAGAAACTTAGTTCCTTCATTTGTGTCAATAAAAGTATGTGTGAAATGTCTTAGGGACACAGCTCTTGAAAATTGTTCTTTTTATTCTCAGAAACAAGAGAATAACTTTGCAACAAACGATTGGTGTGATGGAGCAGATGACTGGGGAATTTGTGATGAAACAGAATATCCTGTGCAAACCACCAGTCACCTACTTGGCTTAAACACAGTGAGCAGTTCCTCCTTGTCCACAGCCACAGAGTGTGCATCCCAGTTTCAAGGACTTAGCCTGTCAGAAACTACAGATATCTCTGATTCCTTACATAGGCCAGTTCCATGTGGAGATGGGATAGTAATGCCTACCTCTTGTCCCAGATTCCAGTCCTACTATATCAGTGTTGTGGATGAGGAAGACTACACTGACTACCTTGATACAGATCATGCACACAAACTTTTAAAGGAATATCAACAGAGGGAGGGCGTTGATTTGGAACTGTTGATGTCAGAAAGGTGAGAATAGGCTTCTAGTCTGTGCTGTTAAATGAAGACCATTTGATAAGCTCCTGTCTGCTGACCTCTTCCCAATTAGTTAAATCACTATTCAAGGTCTAAAACATTAGCGCATCAGTCAATTTTATGCTATCTTAATTATATATTAACAATTAATTATGTTTGATGTATGGATTATGTCCAGTATACTCGTAGTTCTCTAGATTAGTATTGAAACTTCCTTTTCCTGTGGATTTGAGTACGGGGATTGGATGACTATGAGAGATGGACCCATAGAGACTTTATGAAGGAAGTAGTCTGAAAAATAGATTTTGGACATTAGAGTTATTGTATGCTGCTAGAACACTTGTGTAGTTGACCACTTATACCAGGAACAATTGCCACTCTGTTAGAATGTAAAATAGTCTCCCACAGCAGAAAAGTGGGGGCTCAATCTGGTATTTAAGTATGAAAGATCATATCACTTGCAGGATATACATACATGCTTCTCTGAAGTAATTTTCCCGTTCAGTTGAATGGACCTTCTTGAAAGAGTATGTTAGAAGACTTACAATTTTGTATTGGCAATAAATAAAAACAACACCAAAATTAAAAACTGGAAGGGCTTTGAGAGATCACAGAAGGGAATGACAGTAGATATAAACAATATGTGGTGGATTTGATTTCATGCATTATATTACAGGTTAGTTAGAAATAGCTTTAATGATTGTGAGCCAGTGAATATCTATGAATCAGGACCAAACTGATCAATTACACTTTAATAAAGGGTTGCCTCTAATTTAAGAAACAGGTGTCATTTCATTATGGGTAATATAACAAGAAACTTCAAAAGTGTGTTGTTTTGTCCCCAGAGTAACCATACTTATTTTTGAACACGTATACTGTACTGTGCACCTTACTGGCAAAATTTCCCCCTTATTTGTCTAGTTTTGTTGGTGAAGGTGATAATGAGAAGTATGAAAAGAGTGAAGTCAAAAATAGGGACCATGTGTTCCATAAATTTATGAAGAGAATTTCTGCCTGTCATGAACAAATTCTAAGGTATTTTGATAATCTAAACATGTTTTTGGTGGGGTGTAATGTCAGTCATTTGTGTCAGAGAATGAACAAGTCTTTGATTTGACATCACTGAAAATGTAATATTTTTAAAATTTATTTTAATTTTGTAAGAGTTAAGTGTGGTATGTGTGATACAGTAATAGATGACAAAAACAAACCATGTTCAGAACAAGTGAGAGTCTCACCCCCTGTTCTGACCCCTTTATGTCAGTAAAAATGGTTGGAGGAGCAAAGAGCCCTGGATTTGGTCAAGGGAGAACTGAGGAAGACCGACAAAGACAACCACTGAGACTCTGGCGTGTGTGTGAGGAACAGGGCTTGTGGTGGAAACCTTAGTACACAGATCATTGGTGATCCTGAGCAGCAGTGCTGTCCATAGGCAGCTGATAATCAGCTGTTGTAACTCCATCCCAGGCCCCAGAGCAGCCCAGAAATGGAGAGGCGCACCTTAGTTTCATTACCTTTGGACTATGATTTCTGTGCTGTGCTTCTCAGAGGTGCAGAACAGTATCCCACATGTTGCATTGAAGCAGAAGCTACCTTTTAACAATGGTTCTTGGCCTCTTGGGAGATGAGGGATCTGTTGTACCAGAAATGTTGTGCTTTACTGTAATGGACCACACTATTGCAAGATGTTAAGAGCCCTCTGTTCCCAATTAACTGGAATTGCACGACTGCATTTAGGGAGAGTTGAGGGTACTGCACATCTTATAGGCATCAGTCAATGGCTTCTGTCTTCTTTTAAATATTGGGAGGCTGCATTGTTTATCGCATCCAGCTCTCTCGTATGACCCTCTACGTCTTTTCCCCACTTTTAACCTTTGTGAATAATGGATGAATACTTCTAAAACATAGGGCATCAGCAGGAATCCGAATCTTTGCCTATTTGTATGGCAAGCAGCTTCTTAGATTTAGAATCCCAAGTACTAATGTGACATTGTCATGTGTCTTTGTCAATGAGATTTAGTTGCAAAAAATGTAAATAAGGGGTCTTTTTCTTCTCTAGATACTCCTGGGGTGGCCAGCCTTTATTTATAACATGTCCTTCATCCAACATTAATAAAATGGTTCCAGTCTGCAACAGCTGTGGAAGTAACAGAGTCTTTGAATTTCAACTTATGCCAGCACTGGTCAGCATGCTGAAGAGTGTTGATGCAGGTTAAATCTTTCGTTGCTTTAACTGAATACTAGTCAATCTGCTGGTTGATTTATGATTATAGTGGCCTGGAATTTAGGCTGCTTCTTGCAGAATGTATACAGTGAATGAAATAACTATTTTTAATACCATTAAGCCAATCAAGAAGCCAACTAATATTGGAGGTAGCCTTCTGTTAGGTTGTACTCAATGCTTCTGGGGTCTTG
This sequence comes from Terrapene triunguis, assembly GCF_002925995.2. Classification (NCBI taxonomy): domain Eukaryota; kingdom Metazoa; phylum Chordata; order Testudines; family Emydidae; genus Terrapene; species Terrapene triunguis. Next base: position 39,209,488 of record NW_020664481.1, on the reverse strand, counting down.
TGAGGACAGCATCTTGTACAAGATTCACTGTTGTTCAATTTTAGCTGTTCAGTTTCCTTTTAATGAGAAGCAACATTCCCATTCCTGTTTGTTCCTATTTACTGGGACTGTTTGATCAAAGCCTCATATTTTCCTTAGTGCCTTTCCAATAAGAGAAGTCAAGAAAATTCCTGGTCCCTGCTTGTAATTAATGTGTAATACTAGTCCAAACTGAAGACTTGAGAACTGAATAAATATGTTAAAATTCTGTTTCATCACAAACAAGACTGCAGCCACATACAAGCAGCTTTATTTTATTTAAAAATCTCAGCAGGTTTTCTTTAAAATCTTGAAGTGACAAAGTACTCCATGTTTACTTAGGAGATTAAACCCTAGTCTACACTACTAACTTGTATTGGTATAACTGTCACTCCAGGGTGTGGAAAATCCATACCCCAGAGCAACAGTAATGCTAACCAAACTCCCAGCGTATACAGTGCTATGTCCCTGGGAGGGCTTCTCCCATCGATATAGCTACTGCTTCTCAAGGAGGTGGAGTACCTACACTGAAGGAGAAACTCTTCCGTCAGCATAGGTAGCATCTTCACTAAACTCTACAGCAGCACAGCAAGTGTAGACAAGCCCTAAAAGTTAACAATATTTGAGGTGAGGAGAGTTTAGTTACTAAACAAAACCATGATTATGTATTTATATCAAAATGTAGTTCAGAACACTGATCATTTAGGCTTCATTGAAACCAACCTTCTACACCACGGGTCAGCAACGTTCGGCACGCGGCTTGCCAGGGTAAGCACCCTAGCGGGCCGGGCCAGTTTATTTACCTGCTGACGCGGCAGGTTCGGCCGATCACGGCCCCCACTCCCACGGTTCGCTGTCCCGGGCCAATGGGGGCGGCGGGAAGTGGTGCGGGCCGAGGGATGTGCTCGGGACGGCGAACCGCGGCGAGTGGGGGCCGCAATCAGCCGAACCTGCCGCGTCAGAAGGTAAATAAACTGACCCGGCCCGCTAGGGTGCTTACCCTGGCGAGCCGCGTGCCGAACGTTGCCGACCCCTGTTCTACACTGTGGATTATGGTAAAGATGTTCCAGACAAATTGGATTGTGATTTTTCCAAATACATACTGAACTATATTCTTTGTGTTTATATCCATTCAACCTCAATGAAGCCACAGTGGTTGATACAAATGTGAGAGAACAGAATTTGACCCACTGTCTTTTTTTAAAAATTGGAGTAAATTTTAAGGTAGTATGCCCGAGGCCTGCTTAAAGTTCTTTGTGAATTTCATTTAAAGGATTGACAATTTAAAAAAAATCACACTTCCATCTGAATTTTATAACTATTACAGTAATTTTTTGTATTGTAACTGACAGAGAAATCTCATTTCTAAATTACTGTATGCTGTTTTGTACACGAGATGGATAATGAAATGTATATTCTCACATTAGAAAATAATTATATTTTAGAGGCATCTGATAGGAGAGAGACTGTGTAATTATATATGTATTACAGAATGATTAACATTCAAATTAAGTTTTATGAAGCAATGGAACATTTCTGCAGCATAGATGACAAACAGGTATAACCAAAACTATATAGTTTTTCCTTAAACATAAGTCAATTTTAACCAAACCTTCTTGGGCTTCTGGGGTCCAACTTTCCTTTAGATACTGAATTATTAATATCTCTCAGCCTATCATTAGTATTTGAAATCCTGAATTAATGAAGTGGAATATGAGTTTTAGATTATTAATTATTATTATTATTAATAATGTCAAAGAACTTCTAAGTTTAAATGGAACCTCTTAGGGTCCAGAAACTTAGCACCCAATTAAGCCCAGTATCCTGTAAACACTTACACATTTGCTTACCTTTAGGCATGTGAGTAGTCCATTGGCCTAGCTACTGCCAGTGCCCCCTTACCCCATCATATGCTTACAAGACATTTATAATTAAGTCATTAGGACTTCTCACATGTTTAGTGGAGCATGTGCATAAGTGTTTGCCAGATTGGGACACTAATTAGCATCCCACAGTTGTTTAAAATTGTACCAGTCTACCTATCTGCTCCACTCTAAATAGATATTTTAATTACCTGTGGAGAAAGGGCTATATTTTTAGAACTGCACATGAACAAATGGCCAATTAGGTATGTAAATAGCTATTTGTTGCATATTGCTTATACATTTTTGTGAATGCAGTTATAAACAGCTGCCTTTTAATATGTTAACCTAATACACTACATGTTGTAAACTCTTAAATATTACTTTTTTCAGATCTGTCAGTGGAATTTGGAACAGTCATAGTTTACACATGTGAAAGAAGCTGTTGGCCAGCTAATCATCAGAACCCCTTGGAGGAATTTATTTTTATACAAGAAGATCCAGATCAGCAATTATTTAAATAAAACACTTATTTTCTTGAACAAATAATGTTCTTATTTGAGTAAAATGAAAGTATTTGTGCAGCAAAATGTCACCAAAATATGACATTTTGAAGTCACATGGTAGTGTGGGTTTTTAGTAATTCTTACAAAGAGAACTCCAAAACTGCTGTGCTGGGAAGTGAATATTAAGATTTGCTACTTTTGCTTATGTACACAATTTTGTATAGTGAGTTAGTAGTACATATTCTAGCTAGTAACTATGACTACTTTGAAACTGTTAGGGATGGGAGGGAAAGGAGGAAGGTTGTTCTTATTACACTTGCTCTAGCTTTATTTTGTTTGGCTTATGCTAGCTAGGCAGAGTCCTGCAACTGTTCATCAGGAAAAGTTGACAACCCCCCACCCCCCTGTAGGGTTCTATATACCAGTCAGATTAAGTATAAAATACAGGCATTTCAATTGCATTTCTTTATCTTCAATTGGCATTAAGTGAATATGCAGTTTGTGATCCAAGAAAGTGCATTCTTACTATGACTACTGCACTAAGGATGATGAGGGTCTATTTATGAATTTCTGCTGTGATTCTAACACTGAGTTCCAGATGCACCATCTCTCCTTGCATTGAGCTTTGTTAAGAAACATTAACGAGGAGCACAATAGGGGTTAGGTATGGGCTTGATTGTGAAAACAGGGATATAAGAAGTTTGAGTCCCAGCCCATTTACACACAAACGTTTTTGTATGGGAAGCTTCTAGTACAGACAGCACACACTGCGTTTGTATTTAGCACGTAGAAGTGAAGCTAAGCTGTGCCTCTAAGGCTAACACGTTTTAAAAACAAGTTAAAACATTATTCCTTTGTAGATAAGCATTGCTAAGCTATGATTACAAATGAAAAGATTTTTTTTAACCGAGATGGTGTAGGCACCACGCAGATGAGATCAAAAAGCAATAGACCCCCCTCTGCTTACACTTCAGATAAGGCGGTTTTCACAGCACGATAGCAATCCTCCCCAAACTGTTGGTCTTTAAGGTGCCACTAGACTCCTTGTTGTTTTTGTAGATACAGACTAACACGGCTACCCCCTGATACTTGACTCCCCAATCTGTGTTTTTGCAGTGAAGACACAATTGGGGGGAGGACAGGACTACAGCCACTGGATCCCAGCTGGCAGAGGGCGGAAGCCGTTGTCACCCTCAGCAGCACGTGACCCAAGCCCACCAGGAGCCATTTTTCTGAGCCCTTCGCTAGAGTAGACTTGTGTACAATACAGAAACTGAGCCCGGCTCTTCTGCGTCTCCACCCGCCGCTGTCGCCACTTGGCCCTCAAGCCACGCTAGGCACGTTCACTATCGGCTCCTGGCGTTCGGAGCGGCGCGTTCTCCTCCCCGCCGGCAGGGGGCGCTGCGACAGTTACAGGCAGCGGAGGCTGCTTCAGTGTGGGCTGCGGCTCGTCGTTGTCCCGAGCGCGGCCCGGCGCTGAGGAGAGACGCGCGGAATCGCTGCCCGCCCGCGCGCTGCCTCCCCCTCGCCATGTCCGTGCCGGTGTCGGGAGCCCTGCGCAGGGAGCTGGCGGAGGCCGTGTCCGGGGCTCGGCTGCTGGTGGTGGGAGCCGGCGGCATCGGCTGCGAGCTGCTCAAAGATTTGGTGCTCACCGGCTTCAACAACATCGACGTGGTGCGGCCCGGGGCCGGAGCGACCGCCGGGCGGGGAGAGGGGACCGGGGCCGGGGAGCGGATACGGGCTTGAGGAGAGCGGGTCGGAGGGAGCCGAGCCCGGCCCGCTTTGCGGGGGTGGAAGCAGGTCGCGGGGGGCGGGCAGCAGCAGCTCCCGGGGCCGCCGGCGGAGTGTGCGCCGTGCTCCCCTCCCCCCTCATTGTGTGTTTTCAAACTGCTCCGACCCGCCAAAGCTGCAGGCACTAGGGAGGGGCTGCACCGTCCCGCAGGGCCCCCTGCGCATGGGCCTCCGGGGCTGGAGGGAGAAGAGGTTACAGTGGGTGGGAGAGGTGGGAGCTGGCTTGGCAGGGCTGACGGGGGATGGCCTGCGTTGGGCGGATGGGGAGTACTTACCGCTTGTGTGAAAAGAAACCCTGACAGAAAATAAATAAAGTTCCAAGCCCGGGGACCCCCAGTATCAAACCCAGTGTAACGATGGTGCGCGCTTTGCGTGCTGTAGGAATTGGCTGTCCAGAAAATACTGAAGACTAGAGTGAGATCTCTCGCTCTCCAGGAATTCAGATGTGTTCTCTGAGAATTCACTAATAACATCTGCATGGGAAGGCACCGCTGTCTGTCTTTCCCCCACAGGGATTGTACAGTCACATGCGAAGTAGAAGCGTCACTTCTCCGAAAGCTAGTAGACAGCAACTCATGTGGGAAATAGCATATCGTGTTTGCCGCTTTTCAGCTGCCCCCTTAAAATCTTAGCAAAACGTCGGTGTTAATTTTTGCTTAATGCTTGCTGTCTCTTAGTAGAGATGTTAATATCTTGAACAGACTGCTGTTGTAGTCTGCTGGGTGACACTAAAAGCGAAATATGTGGGTGGTGAAATTGTATTTTTAGATACTGAGTTGTAAAACTGTCAGTCTTGAAAGTCCAATTCTGATACTTTCTTCAGGCTGTTGCTTTCACTTTTGTTTCCTGATGCTAATCTCTAAACAGGAGTATAGAAGAAGAGGCAAAAAAAAAAAAAGAATATTAGAATTTTGGTCAGAAAATTAATGTCTCCAAATAAACCTGGTTTTCAGCTCTTAATTCATTACTATCATGTAATGCAGTTGTGAAGAAACTTTTTTAAAAAGGCAAATTATAAATTTAGCAGGTATGTTAGGCACCTGTCTTATATCCATCACTGTTTTGACCTGTCTGCATTTGGCCATAAACAAAGTTTGAAAATGTGTGGAAAACACAGATTTTAAGTTTAGTTCTGAGAAGTTTTGTTCATGTCCAAACGTGCTTAACAAACCAAATTAGGAACTTTTATCTGAAATCACGTTTTGACACTTGGCAACTGGTTTCCAGACCCATGGCCATGTTCAGCCATTAGTATGTTATTCCACAAGCAGTCCCATTTATTTCAATATGTTCCGGGTGGAGTCAACATTAATATTGTGCCAGTGAACCAAACCTAGCAAAGAGAAAAAGATGAACATTTTTCTTCATTGTGAGGCATTTTTTGTGTTTTCCTCACTTTGTTATTACTGGACTCTTGTTAAAAAATATCAAGTACTTTTGTTCCAAAGATTGCTGTGGCTGCCTTGGAAAATCAAGGTTTATAAGCCAGGTAAATTTTCCACTGGCATGTTTAGTATTTTGCTTGTGCGCCTGTTTTAGGACCCTGTCCAACTCTAGCATAAGTAGGGATTTGATCAGGTCCTTAGTTTTGTTCCCTTTACTCTTCTTTCTCTCTCTCTCTCTCTCTCTCTCTCTTTTCAACAGCAGTTTGAGAGTGTTATCAAAATTTGACTGTGGAGAAAGGGGCTGAGGAATAGACGAGAATGAGAGCAAAGCTATAATTGTGCAAAATACTTTTGTTATTTTTCAAAAATTATTTTTGTCCAATATCAGTAAAATGAAATGTAAGGGTTCTTAGGAATTAGGACAGTGTCAATTTGGGCATGTTGCACATCTTGGATATTTTGTGGCATATATTTTTAATCTGCCTCATGGCATGAGTAGGCATTGATGTCAGCAGGTTTGTCTAACAAAATTTTATTGTTGAACATAATTTTGATCGATCAAGTTAGGTGACAGTGCTGAACATGATTAGTCCTCTACACTGATTGCTAAGTTATGGTCAGCATTTTCATCTAACTCAGTTTTTCAAAACAGTTCAAATGTGATCAGTTTTTGATATGCAGAACTAGTTTGCGTAATCCCTGTATTAGACTGTAGTGAAGGCTACTGTGTCACGATGTAAACTGAAATATACTAAGATACACATTCATCTGGAAAAAGAGAAATAGAAGCTACTGCATACCTGAAATGTGACTGAGTTAATATTGATTTAAGAACTTTCACTTCTGCACTTCACTTGATAAACTACAGTGGATCTGAAAATTGTGCTCTCTGAAGATAGCATGAAGAACTACTCTATTTTAATGTTACATACTCTGCTTTTGATCTGTTTAGTTTGTAAATGTGAAACGGCTGCCTCTTATGTACTTATAGATTGATCTGGATACTATTGATGTCAGCAACCTAAACAGGCAGTTTTTGTTTCAAAAGAAACATGTTGGGAGGTCAAAAGCACAGGTAAGGAGAAAATTTTGAAAAAACTTACCTTTTTCTAATGAAAATAATAAACATCTTTCATGTTATGAATGTAATATTAAAATAGTTATTGTACATACTGAATCAATGTTGAAAATGTATGATTCATATATAGCTTGTAATATTCTTTTCTGCTTTCTAAAATAATTGATGGAGTAAGTATTAGTTGATACAGTATTTCTTCATTTTAAAAAATTAAACCCCAGTATTAATGCATAATGTTGCAGATTTGTTGGATCTTGAATGTAAGGAAGAAATATTGGACTACCAATTGTTTGTTCTTTTCCAGGTTGCCAAGGAAAGCGTGTTACAGTTTTACCCAGAAGCTAATATTATAGCTTATCATGACAGTATCATGAAGTATGTTTGTCTTAAATTTTATTTAAATACTCTTATTATTGGGAATTTCATTCATATGTATGTATATGTATGTATGGATATGTATAAAACATGCAGTTTTAAGGAGGAGATTTTATAAAATTACTAAATATTGAAAAATTAGCTATAAATATGAGGCTACAGCAAACTGAGTGACTTGAGTTTGGGCATGAACTTATGAATTTTCTTTTAATGATATTTATTCAAATGTTTGTATCCAATTTCTCCTTTTTTCAACCGTTGTGGAAGTTTTCTAGAACAGTGTTACTCAGCCTTTTTGATACCAGGGACCAGCTTTCTGCCTTCCTACACTGTGTCAGACCGACACCAGTCCACAGACAGGTCATTGAGAAACACTGTTCTAGAACATTGAATTCTGCTTGGGCCTCATGTACTAAATGGATAAATATGTAATTTGAATATTTTTTAAAAGTACGTTGAGTTCTTAAAAACCAGAAGACACTTTAACATGCGTGGAGATTAACACATTTGCATATTCTACTCTTATACATGTGAAACACTCTTAAAATCATAATTTGACCCTAACTCTGTGTGTCAACAGTTAACATATTTAAAAATCTAGTTAACAGTTAACGTCTTTAATGTACTAGATCAATACAGTACAAAATACATCTTTCCATAAGCTGGAGTAATTCTAATCGTTTCATTTGTGTTTTTCCAGTTCTTTCAATACCACGTTTTACGTTGTGTTAATGTTAATTGTTGACACACAGGCATTTAAATCTTTATTAGCTTCACCCTTTTTCTTCATTCCTAAAATTTTTAAATCCATTAAATGTATTTTCCAGAATATACTTCTCTTCTCCCATCAGCCCCTTTCCCCTGCCTTTAAAAAAAAAAATGGAATTTTTTTCTAATTGGGTTACAAACGTTATAAACAGGTTAACAGTTAATGTTATAACATTTGCTAAATCAACATCGCTACAGTATTTGGTTTAGAAAGTTAAAATGCGAATTAAAAGATGCAGTCAAATACATTTTTATAGTTCAACTTTTTGTTTTGCTTTCCCTTTATTAGTTGTAAAACGCTTCAGCATTTGGAAAAATTCTTTGCATATTAAATTTGCCTCTTTCACTACCAGACATTAACATTTCCCCCCCTTTTTTCCAGTGGAATTTATATGCACATCGTGCTTTCTGTTTACAAGTTTTTTCATAGCTATTAAATGGGGACTTTGGGGATATGTAGTGCATTCTTCCCCAGTGTGGCTGAAAAGATTTTTGTGTGAATTATAATGGTCAATATTGGCAGAAATTTGCACAGTTCTGGAAATACTATTGGTGAGTTAACTACAACTCCAGAACTAAAAAGGAGAATTTTCACCCTGCTTTGGATCATGGGTGTGATTTTTTTTTTTTTTTTAAGTGTAACTACAAAGGACATTTTCCACCAGACAGTTTTATAGACTAAATGTCAGTAATAATAGGAGAGGTAATAAATAATGCTGTTCAGTAAAAGTAGTTCTTTATTTTTAACAGTTGGTGGTTATGTATTTTGTTTGTGCATATATTGTGTTTGTATGTATATTATTCTATTATATTCTATGTATATTATTCTAAACATTTCTAAAAGTTTCTGTGTGTTTAAGAACTTTGAGTAATAATACCATATCTCGGAGAGAAATTAAAACTAAATTTAGAAAAAAAAAAAAACCTTCCAAAATAACTTATAACTAATAGCATTTTTAAATAAAAAAGTCATATTTTTAAAGTCCACTGTTTTGGGCTTCTAAGTCCAGTAGGGAAGCTTGGAATAGCTCCTTTTCAGTAGTATAATGTTCCCATTCCTAGCCTTGCAGGGTTGAGGAATATGAGACTTTAAATTGGGCAGAGGACAGGTGAAGTAGTTAAAGGTGAGTGGTAAACTTAGCTTATGTCTGTGCAATTTATCACATGGATATCATTTCTGCTTACATTGTTTGTGTGTAGAATTTCTGCTGTGCCATAATAACCAAAAGCCATTTAGTAAGCTGGTTTTAATATTTTTTCTTTTCTACAGCCCTGACTATAATGTAGAATTCTTCCGGCAGTTTACATTGGTTATGAATGCTTTGGATAACAGAGGTGAGGTTTCTACTTTTTTATGGCTTTATTTCTGAGATGAAATAAATGTGACCTGCACATAGAAGTGTAGAAGCTAAAAATTACGGAAATCTGATGTCAATTCTGACATTAATGCTCTTTGCAGCCTCAGGTAAGTCACTCAGGCTCTGTCTCTGTTTCGCCACCTGCAAAATGAGGCTACTGCTTACCTACTTCACTAGGGCGGCTTTAACGTATCCTTCATGTTTGTACAGTTTGGACTTTGAAAATGAACAGTGGTGTATATAGTAAGTGCTAAGAATTAAAAGTGTGTCCCCCATGGTAGGAAGGTCCCCTTGATGTGTATACATAACTACATTTTAGTTGGAGGTTTCTATATTAAAAACAGCTGTTAATGTATTGTACTAACTGAAAGATTGGTGTTATGAGAGAGGCATGGTGGTGTGTATAATGAAATGGGGTAGATGCAGATATATATTATGCAGAAGGCTGGTCTCCAGCCTTTCCAAAGTCAAACATTCTTTTTTAGTTAATATTAAAATTAATCCTGAATGCTTTCTCTTCCAGCTGCACGTAACCATGTGAACAGGATGTGTCTGGCTGCTGATGTTCCTCTTATAGAAAGTGGAACTGCAGGCTACCTTGGACAAGTAACAGTTATCAAAAAGGTTAGTTGGTATAACGTTTTGTTGTTGTTTGATTCATTGATTCTTTCGGACAACATAGGCTGGATAATGTCCTTTATGTTTATTGAGATATTGCTAACATTGTCATTTTTTTAATGATGAATACCATAACAATAGCTATCACAGTGTGACTTACGGAAATAGTTATCTTTGCCTGAATCTATAGGGAGTGACAGAGTGTTATGAATGTCATCCTAAACCAACTCAGAAGACTTTTCCAGGCTGCACAATTCGCAACACTCCATCAGAACCTATCCACTGCATTGTGTGGGCAAAGTATTTGTTCAAGTAAGTAAACATATTTTAAGAAAATAGCTATCACACTGCACACTGTTTTCTAATTTCTAAATGTATCTCCAGCAACAAAAAAATTAAAATAGGCAAATTAAAAATTACTTTACAGCATCCTTTTTTCTTTTCCAAACTTCTACCACTTTTGAGGAATGCACTGAAAACCTACTGATAACTTGCCCAATCTGTTTCACGTAATGATAGAACAAACTCTAAAAACAGACTGATATTCTAGTATCACAAAGAGAAACTGGCAAAAAAAATTTTCAGGCACATTGATGAGAGTTGATTGGAGGTGTGTTTGCCTATTGCTTCATTATAAATCGTGTTTTGTGGGAAGCCAAGGCATATTTGCTACCATAATTACTTCATTGATTGAAGAAATTTGCTGCCTTTTTAGAGGCATCCGCTTACTTCAGTAGAAATAAAAGGGATAGACACAGTATTGTTGGAGTTATATAAATGAGGTAATTTAAGAGAAACTTGGCTTTACAGCTCATTTTGTTTCCATTTAGGAAACAACGGTGCCATTTAGCTTTGTGTTGTCTTGCTGAAAAGAACATAATTTAAGATTAGATGTTACCTGCAAGATCTCAGTATGACCTCGGGACTACATTTCTGAGCTGGAGATTTATTATTACAAAAGTTTTCTCTTCCTTTCATGTTGACTGGTTGATAGCAGTAAAGATCATAAGCTTTGAGGGAAATGTATTAAAGGCAGTACCCTCTCGACAGACATTTGAAAGGCCACGAATACTAACTCCTTCTGTGCCTTAGTTTGTTTTCAATTATAAACTGCATTACATGATAGATGAGTCTAGCTTCCTGTTGAGCCAGAATAAAGAGATAGAGGTGATTTTTGATAGTTTCTTGCCTTTTGTTTCAAATATAAGTTCCCAGTCATAGGTCTTGGTGTTCCTTCAAGAGGTTAGGTCATGCAGCCTTAAAACAAAATTGCCATGAGATGAACTTTTTTATTCTGGAATTTTTCTGTTCATGGGAAAGATAAATAGCTCTACTGCAGGATGGGACTAGTTAATGTCTCAGTCCATGTTTGTAAGAACTTTCCATTTGGAATTCCATTCTTCACTTTATATCAGCTCTATAGATGTGCAGACTATGGGCATTTTGTTTTCTTGCCCTATAACTGTGTGTGACATTACCCAGGGTACAATCTGAATTGTTTAACAGCTGTGTCCCCTCAATTCTCCAGCCTGGGTGCCTTTTACCCTGCTTCCCTGTGAGAGCAATCACTCCTGGTCTGCATGTAAATTACTCCCAGCTATATTGTATGAGTGCTATGGCCAGCCGCTCTTGAATTACACTTCAGAGCAACACCAGCAATTTCCCAGTTCCAGACTTTCCCCAGAAGTGTGCCCTCTCCTGGACAACACAAGCTCATATAAAGTCCATCATTTCATTAATAGAAAATGAAATGCACAAATCTTGTTATCCCAAATGAAGTTTCCTGAACACTTCAAACATACTGGTTTAGATAAAATAATAAAACAAGTTTATTAATTATAGAAATAAACATTTTAAGTAACTACAAGTAATGAGGCATAAAAGTCAGAATTGTTTACAAAGAAATAAAAGGTAAAAACGGAACTAATACCTAACTTAAGGTAAGTGAATTCAAAGCAAAAGGTGTCTCTCACCACATGTTCTGGCAGTCTTACTAGCAGAATTCCTTTCAGACAGGATTCCCCCCTCAGTCCAAAGCTGTTTTTTTATTCCTCAGGTGTTGTGGTTGCTGTGGGGAGAGAGAAAGGAACAACTTGGGGCATCTGTTCCTCATTCTTATCCTTTTCCTCCTCTTTGAGAATCATCTCCAGCTGAGATTCAGGAGAGAGAGAGTCTGAGGGGACAGGAACCTCCAGTTGTTCCTTTACCAACATGTAAATTTCTCACTCTCACCCTTTTTCCTGCCAAAGAATGGCCATTTAACCAGGTGATGGTCTATTTGATTTTGTTGACACCTGGCTGAGGCGTCAGTTTGCCTTTTGTCTCTGAGGAATTGGTTTGTGACTGCTTCCCCAGTTTTGGAAAATGTCTTAGTAACATCATTCAGTAGAATCTTATAACTTTATATACAATGTTGGCACACACATTGTACTTGGACAATAATGATCAGCAAATTATGAGTTTTCAAATGATACCTCATGAGACATACTTTGTGCAAAATTTGTCATAGTTTTGAAAAAGGAATGAATATGGGGTACCGACTGTCACGCTGTGTATGGCTGACTTTTTATTAGTCTGTTCTCTTATCAAAGTATGCTCCCCTCTCAGAATATTTTGTGCATCATTTTTGGGGTCCAGATAAATTTGGTATATACATCACACTTCCATGCTCTAGAAGCTCTGAGAAATTATCCTGTGGCGCAGGGGTGGGCAAACTTTTTGGCCCAAGGGCCACATCTGGGAATAGAAATTGTATGGTGTGCCATGAATGCTCACATAATTGGGGTTGGGGTGCGGGAGGGGGTGAAGGCTCTGGGATGGGGCCAGAAATTAGTTCAGGGTGCGGGCGGAGGCTCCCGGCTAGGGCAGGGGGGGAGGGGTTGGGCTCTGGGTGGGGCTGGGGATGAGTAGTTTGGGGTGTAGGAGAGTGCTCTGGGTTGAGACCGAGGGCGGGAGGGGGATCAGAGCTGGGGCAGGAGGTTGGGGAGTGGGGAGAGGCTCAGGGGTTCAGGCTTACCTCAAGCGGCTCCCAGAAGCAGCGGCATGTCCCTTCTCCGGCTCTTGTGCAGAGGTGTGGCCAGGCAGCTGCACGCTGCCCTGTCTGCAGGCACCGCCCCTGCAGCTCTCATAGGAGCTGGACAGGGGCCATGCCACGGCTTCTGGGAGCCTCATGGTGCGGCCCCCAACCCTGCTCTCCAGCTGGAGCTCATGGGCTGGCTTAAAATGGCTTGTGGGCCGTAGTTTGCCTACCCCTGCTGTGGTGGCTTCTCACAATATAAATACTAGATTTAACACAGCTGTGATGGTCAAGTAGAATAGACTGGGATAATTAAAGCATCTATCACTAATTTTTTATGACAGGCTTTAAAAAAACAGGTATAAATAAGTAACTACTTACTTAACAATTATCTTATGATAATCTTGTGTTTTGTTTTTTAAATACATAGTCAGTTGTTTGGTGAAGAAGATGCTGATCAGGAAGTATCCCCTGACAGAGCTGATCCTGAAGCTGCCTGTGAGTGACATAAATCAGTCACTTCATTGTATATCAGTTGTGTTAATAAAAATGTCCTATTCAGTTTTACAGCTAGTTGTATGATATTCAATTAATATTAGTCTATTAAGAGACAATCCTGAGAACTGTCTACTTTCCCTTCTCCTTTTGGATTCTCTGATAGGCCAACGGATTGCAGAGGGAAAAAACCTCTGAATACTTCAAAGACAGGTGAATGTTCAGTTCTATTCCCTGGATAGCTTTAGTTTATCCACGATGAAAAATATTTTGGGTCACAACTTGCTTTTTTTAAATTCAAAAACATAATCAACCTTTTATTTTATAGGGGAGCCAACAGAAGCAGAAGCCAGAGCAAGAGCATCTAATGAAGATGGTGATATTAAACGTGTTTCAACTAAGGAATGGGCTAAATCAACTGGATATGATCCAGTTAAACTTTTCACTAAGGTAGTAGTTTTGCTCCCAATATGTATTTTTGTTTGAAGCGTGTGCATATTATAAACTTAAGTGAAATTTTTCAACTTGGATGCTTTAAGTTAGCAGTCAAATCTGATTATTTAAGAAAAATAATAATCATGATATGATACTGAGGCCTTGTCTACACTGCCACTTTACAGCGCTGAAACTGTCTCACTCAGGGATGTGAAAAAACACCCACCTGAGTGATGCGAGTTTCAGCGCTGTAAAGTGGCAGTGTAGACAGTGCACCAGCACTGGGAGCTACTTCCCTTGTGAGGGTGGGTTTTTTTACAGCGGCGACTACACAGCCACGTTAAAGCGCTGCCGTGGCAGCGCTTTAATGTTGGTAGTGAAGACATACCCTGACAGTAGTTCTTGGTGTAGCATTGTGGTTCTACCACGTATACTCTTTTCCCTGTGCTCCAGTGGAGGGACAGTTACCAGCTGCCTCTGTTCCACCAGAGTAATGACTAAATGGTAGTTAAATTTACAGCTGATTTAGTTATTTTTAAAGAGGAAAAATTCAAAAAATATTTTTGAGCTCTGTGGGAGCCCCTCCGACATACTCAGACTGGCGCCTGCTTATGGGAAGGTTCTCCTTTGTGCTCTGGGTGCAACCAGTCCCAGGAACAGGGATGTAGATGCTGTTTTAGAGTCCCTCCCCAAACGGTTGTACCTAGTGGACAGAAGTTAGGAACAGGCATAAGGACTGTGATGTTAAGCAGTGCAGGCTGTTACCATGGTCCTTAGAATTAGACAACTATTTAAGTTGACATATAGGTAAAAATGCCCTTCAGCACACGTGCCCATACTTGCAATGACTACTTCAGTGTGTGTTTGTGTGGTATCACTATTCCCTTGGCACTTCATGGATGATAAAATATTTTGGGTGCTAAGCACAGCTTATTTCTATTTTACATAAAATAGTTAATGTTTTAGGAGTAACTTTTCAATATCTATTTCCCCTTTGTGCCTTCTTGAAGGGAGGGGAATTGTTATATAATTGTAATCACTGTGGCTGAAAGTGCTCTCCGGTAGAGAAACACAAACTCTTAATCTTAAAGTAGATTTAAAAATGAAGTAAAACAAGGTACATATCTTTACTTTGCTTTTCATTTTTCATATTGTTATGTAGCTTTTCAAAGATGATATTAGATATCTGTTGACAATGGATAAACTGTGGAAAAAAAGGAAACCTCCTGTACCATTGGACTGGATTGAAGTACAGAATCAAGGTAATCTTTTTTCCCTTTTTTTTTTTCCTTTCATTTTTTTTTTGTTCTTGTATGGTATACTTAAGAATTCAACCATATAAAACTGTATGCACTTCACATATCATTGTAACTATTTAAAAATATTGATTTTGACTTTATTTAATTCTTTGAAGATTTGCTGTTTCTATGGAGAATGAAAATGCCTTTCTAAATTTGACTTGCATTTGCTATTTCAGGTTTTAAGTACACAATTCTGTAGTTCTCATTTTAAAAAACTGTATGTCACGTCTTCAGGTGAAGCCTCATAGAATACACTGATATATCCTCAACTTTAACAATCAAGTGTTGTTTAAACTATACTTCATTCTTGACAATAAAAATGTCTCATACTGAGATTGTCTTTGGACTCCCTTCTGTGTTTGTATTAGTTACAGCAATTTTGCGTTTTCAGCAGTCTTACTGATATGAATATACTACAATTTAGCTTTTGAAAATGCAGAAGTAAGTGCAGATTTGTTATAAACTATTTCAATCACTCTAGTTTGTGGTTTGTAATTGCATGTTTTCTAAATGGAGTACAATTTTACTAAAATTGGCAAATCTGACATCTTTAAGAAGACTTCTATGAAATTCCTAAATATTTGTAATCTTAACTTTTTTTTCTTTCATTTTGAAGAGAAAAACATGTCTGATCAACAGAATGACTCCTCTTTAGGCCTGAAAGACCAACAGGTTCTAGATGTCAAGAGCTATGCACGTCTGTTTTCAAAGAGTGTTGAAACTCTGAGAGTTCACCTAGCTGAAAAAGGTGATGGAGCTGAGCTTATATGGGATAAGGTTAGTTCAGAAGATGTATAAGAACTGGTCATATGCTAAGTAAACATGCTAATCAATTATTAAAGGCTTAGTTTGATTGTAGAGCAGTACTTCTAGGAACAAAAAATAGATCTGGCTATTCATGTGAATGCCTGTTTGTACTTAGCCTTTAACAGATATGTACAACAATAGTTAAAACAGTCTGGCAGATAAAATTGTAAAGTGCAGGTAATTCCATAATAAAGTACGTATATTTGGGGGAGTGCAGGGCTGCTGTCCACTTTACCCATCCTGGTCCACAGCCAACCCGCTGCTAGGACCTTGCCCCCTCCCTCCTGAATGGGGAGGCAGATATAAAAGAGCAATGGATTTACCCATGGTCACACATTAAGCAGAAGGATCAAATATTTGGAAGTAAAATAATTACAGTAACTCCTCACTTAAAGTCGTCCCGGTTAATGTTGTTTTGTTTTGCTGATCGATTAGGGAACATGCTTGTTTAAAGTTGCACAGTGGTCCCTTCTAACATCTTTGGCAGCTGCCTGCTTTGTCTACTGCTTGCAGGAAGAGCAGCCCGTTGCAGCTAGCTGTTGGGGGCTTGTAACCAGGGTGGACTGGCAGCTCCCCTATCAGCTCCTCTATCAGCTCCCCCTCCTCTAAGTTCCCAGTGCTGCAGCCACCCAGCAGGCTAGCAATTGCAGCTGCCCTCTCCCCACTGCCATGTGCTGCTCCTGCCCTCTGCCTTGGAGCTGCTCCCCAAGACTCCTGCTTGCTGTGAGGGGGGGGGGGGAGGGAAGGAAGAGGGAGGCTAATGTCAGGGTGTCCCCCTTCCCCTGCTCCTGCACCCCACTTACCCCATCTTCCATAGAGCTGGGGGGACACACCAGGGCTCAGGAAGGAGGGAGCTTGCAGCATCTGGTCTCAGCAAGCTGATCTAATTAACAAGGCAGTGTACTTAAAAGGGGAAATGCGCATATCTCTCTCTCACACATACCCCCTCCCTCCATTCCTGCTGCCTTGTAGAGTGAGAAAGTTAACCCTTGAGGGCTCAGCTAATTGCTAGTTCATCATTTAGCACTAAGGGAAATATCCCACCCTCTGATTCCTCCACCTCAACCAAGCTTCACAATCATCATCACTGTGTACCAATATTAAATTGTTTAAAACTTCTACTGTGTATGTGTATATATGTATATAATATAGTCTTTTGTCTGGTGAAAAAAATTTCCCTGGAACCTAACTCACTCATTTATATTAATTCTTATGGGGAAATTGGATTTGCTTAACATGGTTTCGCTTAAAGTCGCATTTTTCAGGAACATAACTACAAGGTTAAGTGAGGAGTTACTGTACTTTTAAAAGTTGACACATCTGCTAGAGCAGTGTGGAGCAGTTTTGCCACTTCTAGTTGTGGCTTTTAAAATAATTTTACTTTGTTAGTCAGAAGAGAGATATGGTAATACCTTTTATTGGACCAACTTCTGTTGGTGTAAGGGACAAGCTTTCAAGCTTCTACCAAGCTTGTCCAGTCTACCAACAGAAGTTGATTCAGTAAAAGATATTACCTCACCCACCTTGTCTCTCTCATATCCTGGGACCAACACGGCTACAACAGCGCTTGAAACAACAATGGAAGATACTGAATTTATTAGTCATATCCATTTAATTCCTCTCCAATATAGGCCCTTACACAGAGGTGTAAGGATGGAGCCAATTACTGTGTAAAGCTAGTGCAAAACTCTAACCATAGACATCTGATATATTATGAAACTTTGTTAAAGAAAAGTGAGGAACAGAAGAGTTGATCTGGCCATTGTCTGAACATCAGAAATAATGTGATCTTGTTTGTGAGCTGTGGCTATCTGAGTAGAAATGAACAACGGAGAGTTTCTTTTTAAAATGACCTCACCACACTTTAAGCAGTGGGGGCCATTGTCTGGCTTATCAGAAAAGGCCAGGGGCAGCTTCATGTCAGGTCAGTGTGGGAATGTTAACCATCCTCCCCAGGTGACCAGAAGAAAGGAGGGACTATTTATGTCCACGCAGATTGGCCTAGACAAGGGGGATATATTTATTTTTTTGCCTTCACCAAAGCTGGTTGGGGGCAAAAAAAGTTAGCAGGGATTAGGCTGTGATGTTGCAACTCGTGTAAGCTTGGGGCTCATGCAAGTACTCCATAGGGAAGGGATGCAGTGATTAGATAAAATTGGTAAGGGACTTAAAGGAGGTACTCCTTAAAGGTGCGGAAACAGGGGCAGGGGTTCAGGACTCTTGTGACTGGTACAGCAGGGAGTAAATCCATTGCTCTTTTATAGCCCCCCACTCCCTATTCAGAAGGAGGAGGCAAGATCCTAGCAGTGGGTTGGCCATGGGCCAGGATGGGTAAAGTGGGAATGTGGACAGCAGCCCTGTACCCCCCAGGTATATGTACTTGATTTTGGAATAACCTGCACTGTACAATTTTTTCTGCCAGGTACTTCCAGACATTTAGGAATAAAATTACAGCCTAATTAAACCGCATCCAGTGTCTCATGTCCTCTTTTTGGCATAGCCGAACAATAGTCTTTCTGCAGTACACTTGTATAGTAAAAGATCTGGATTGTTGTACTGCCATTTCTGAAAAAAATGTGGTTGGAACAAAGAATTGTTTATAGAAACAACATATAAGAAGTGTCAAATTTCAAACTGAATTATCAGTGAATCCAATAATGTCAATATAATACAAAAAGACAAAATAAAAGATATGACTTCAGTCACCTTGTCTCTCTAATATCATGGGTCTGACATGGCTACAACTACACAACATACAATAAAATATAAACACAGATTTAAAAAGACAAAACAGTTAAGATGTCAAATTAGTAATAGATAATATAAAGTCTTAATATTATTAATACATTTTTTTTAAAAATCCCACTAAAGCGCTAATCCTGCAAGCTACTATGCATCAGCATACCATCAGGATCTTCACTTAAATGCCATAAGTTCAAGACTGTTTTTCTTCATAGTTGAAAACATCCAACACCAAATACAGGAAAATGCTTTTATGCTGTATTTTAGGGTCTTTCCATATTGGCAGTTGTTTGATAAAAGTAGAATCCTGAACTCCATGGTTTGGCTTTGACGTGAAGGAGAAAGATACTTTTATTTTTTCATTGGATGCCAGTGTGATAGAAGAATGGTCACAGATTTGGAAATTAGGAGGTTCTGAATTCTAATCCTGGCTCTGTTGCTGACCTGCTTTGTAGCCCTGCACAAGTCACCTCACCTGTCCTTTTTCAGTTTTCCTATCTGTTATTGGAGATAAGACATTCACCTACTTTCAGGGATGCTGTGAGGATTAGTGTCTAGAACTTGCTTTGAACATTTAAAGCATTATGTAAATACATTTACAAAATGAAAATACTTAGTATTTATATTTGTTTAAAGTACCACACTGCCTAAAAGTTGAAACATAATACTATCTGAAAGAAGAAATGCACCAATTTGAATTACTGAGTATTGTATAAGATCTCTCAAATTGTCTGTATTTATGGTAATAGACTTTTGCAAACATTTCTTCCAATTTAAAATGTATTCTACAATGTTTTGTTAAACTTGTTGGCAGGATGACCCATCTGCAATGGATTTTGTTACTTCTGCTGCAAACCTCAGGATGCACATTTTCAGTATGAATATGAAGAGCAGATTTGATATCAAGTGTAAGAATAAAATTAATAATGACTTCATTAAATGAAGTATTTTTCTCTAGCACTCTTTTAAAGGTTCATGCACTGGAAAAAAAATCTATTTCTGCTTTTTTTTTTTTTTTTTTTTTATTAATTGCTGGAAATATAATCCCTGCCATAGCTACAACTAATGCAGTGATAGCTGGTTTGATAGTGTTGGAGGGTTTGAAGATTTTATCAGGAAAAATAGAGCATTGTAGAACGGTAAGTGAGATAACATTTTTGCTTTTGTTTTTAAGTTATTCATTATATATTTGACCCTAATTTTTTGCCCTCTTCTTCCTCAAAGATTTTTCTAAACAAACAACCAAACCCAAGAAAGAAGCTACTTGTTCCTTGTTCCTTGGATCCTCCAAATCCCAATTGCTATGTGTGTGCAAGTAAACCAGAAGTGACAGTGAAACTTAATGTACACAAGGTTACTGTGTTGACATTACAGGATAAGGTAAAGACTCTGAAACCTTAAATGTCATTTTTTACTTAGCCTTCGCATTTTTTTTTAATTTAAATCTGAGGTTAAGTACCCTTATTGTACTACAAAATTTTGTTGATATTTTAACCTTTTTTATTAAGGTATGTTGAGGTTAGCAATTATGGTACTAAGAGGAGAAAGGGGAACAAACTAATTAAATATACTTTTTAATTTGCATTTTAAAATCTGTAAGGGAAGTCTAAAGACAAATGTCAGTTTCAGAGATTAATTTTGTTAAATAGAAAATGAAATTAAATTCCCTAACTGTATTGCTAGTAATACCTCAGATTATTAAAACTGACTTGTTAAATCCTACCGCAAAGAGCTGCTTATACAATACTGTCATTGTATAGGAATGTTTGAATTTTGTAAATTTTCAGTGAAAGTAATAAAATCCATTATAACATCCTGTCTCTTGCTGAGTATCTTAAAATTAGATTTTAAAAAAACCTAAAAGAGAGGGCCCCAGTTACATACTGTAGACGTTTTTTGTATTGACTGGGTCTTGAGATTCCAGTTATGGTGGAGGAATTTAATTTGATCAAATGAATAAGATATATTTTTAATAGGCTTTAAATGCAAATGCCTCAAGAAGAAGAAATTATTGATCTTAAAATAGTGTGTTCGATATTTGTCATTTTTATCCTTTCAGATAGTGAAAGAAAAATTTGCTATGGTAGCACCAGATGTACAGATAGATGATGGAAAAGGGACTATTCTCATATCTTCAGAGGAGGGAGAAACAGAAGGTATGTCCATGCTAGCGTTCTGGTTCGTTTGAAACGGCATTAAGTCCAGATGGCTTAGTATAGTGTTGTTTGAACCTTTTTATTAGTAATCCTGTGTATAAAACAAAAACCTCCCCAGAAGTTGTGCACAAATATATTAAAAGATATTAAGGGTTAAGTTGGATGCAGAGCAATCAGGAAATGGAATCAAAATGTTTTTCAGTTCCTTTATTCTTCTGTTTTGCCAAGGTAGTGGAAAGATCATAAGGGTTACAGTGTGTATATAAAAATGGGGTGAAAATGAATAAGAAGACTCTGAATCTTCTGGCTTTATGCTTTAAACTCTACCTATAAAACTTGAATGTATATTTGTACCTTTTTGAATTATTTTATAATGTAGGAAACATTTTATTTAAAGAAAACAAATGTACCTTACCAGTCTCGTTTTCTTACAGTGAATTACTTGTTTTAAAAAGCAGACTCCTATTCATTGAAGTACTAGTACTAATTCTAGTTCTTACCATAATTTTTGTAAAAATAAATTCTGTAAAATATTTCACTATTTTCGTAGCAAATAACCACAGGAAGTTATCAGAATTTGGAATTCGGAATGGCACTCGGCTACAAGCAGATGATTTCCTGCAGGACTATACGCTGTTAATCAATGTGCTTCACAGGTAAGGATTTTGGAACATTTGTTTTCTTATATATAATATATATTCTATAGAATTGTTCTAAGGAGAATTTTAAACACACAAGTTTAAAACATTAAATGACTAAAAACATATGAAGACTTTGGGAACATTTGTCTTACTGTTGGATTGAAATAATTGACAATTTTACTGCAAGAAAAGGAACTTGGAGAGATCTTAGTTTAATTAAACAGTTTTATGATACACAAACAAGAATGTAGTGTATTTGCAAAATAAGTACAGTTGGTGGATCTCAAAGGAGAAAAGAGGTATAGCTTTCTGGACTATCATATCAAAAACTACTAACTAAATAGAAGATTGCTTGACTACTTAACTACCTGTGATCAGAATAAGGGGTTGCATGTTTGGTGCTCAAACTCAGTAGTCAGTTGAAAATCTTGGCCTGTTTTTTTACCTGTATAGAATGCTTCTAGAACTAAGGTAAACATAATTATGTGCTGGGGAAGCTGAGTAAATTATTTACATTCTTATAAAATAGATTCATTCACTCAGCATTTGTGATGAACACAGAAAATGGGCATTTAAATTGAAGGAAACTGAGAGGAAAAAAAGTTCAAATGACTATTTCCCTCAGTGGTGGTGTTATTTGAAGAGGCATTCTCAGACAGGCCATTGAAGCAAGGTGTGTATGTGAATACAAAAAGCATGTCAGTCAGGAGGGAGCTTGAACAGCTTTTCTGTTTATTATCATTGTGATAATTACATGTTGCTCTCTTAGTAGTGGAGTCAGATATGTGGTTTTGTTTATGAAAAGATCAGTGTGGATGCTTACATGTTTGATTAAAAGTTTATGGGTTTTTCCACAGTGAAGATCTTGAAAAAGATGTAGAATTTGAAGTTGTTGGAGATGGTCCTGAAAAAGTTGGCCCCAAACCATCAGAACCAATTTCTAAGAACATTACCAATGGTAGTGATGATGGAGCACAGCCATCAACTTCAACAGGTAAAGAATACTTATGCGATTGAATTAAAAGCTCCTTTTTCTAGAAACCTACCTGTTTGATTGTGCACTACAATTAAAACATAAAATAAGTGTCCTTTACATGATGACTTAAAGCTAAGTCAGTGTTTCTAATGTGAAATGGCAGTGGGGACCAAGATACCTATTATGAAGGCATCTTATGTGTATATAACATATAAATAGTAAAAAATGAACCTTTGAGATTATCATTAAAATGTTAATATTTTATCTTAAATGTAAACTTTTTAAAATCTGAACTACTTGAATAGTTTTTCTTATAAGGAAGATGTTGTTTAACGGCAAAGGATTTTGCAGGCATAGAGCAGTTAAAGGACTAGAGTGTCATTTGCAATGATTGTGTAAAATAGACTCATCATGTCGTCATACTGTATGTTGGTGAATAAATAAAATTATTTTTATGAACCCACACAAAGCAAATACTTCCTGTGTTGCAGCTTTTGAACTGGTTGATGCTGGTGGTAGTTTGACCAAAAAAATCAATTATATAGATAGATATACACACACACTAATAATATCTAGCTCTTAAATTTTATTAAATTTTTAAATTTTCATCAGCAGATCTCAAAGCAGTTGTATTATCCCCATTTTACAGATGGGGGAACTGAGGCACTGGGAGGGATGTGTCAGCCAGTAGGACAGTACCAGGGCTGGGTATAAAACCAAGTCCAGTGTTCTGGGCACTAGGACACACTGGGAAAAAGGAGGCACTTAAAGCAAAGTGCGGTGAAAGCAGTATTTGCTAACCAGAAAAATATCCATACCTTCTCCTGCAGTTTTAGAATGTCTGTCTGTCTGAAGGTATCCTAAATAGTTTAAGAAATAACTCAAATGGATATGGGACGCTAAAATTTGAGTTAAGATATTTGAAACTTCCTACTATGCACTCAGAGGTAGCACAGAAGCACAGATTATATGAAACTGAAAGCTTGTTTTGTGTAGACATTATTATACGTGTATTCTGTTTTATAGTTTTTCGTGGTTCCACCCAAAATATATATGCAAAAAAGTGATCACTTTCCCATGCCACTTAATTTATTACTTTTTCTAAATTGAGAATAAGCATTAGAGTATGGTCAGAATTATTTCAAATTTAGATAGACACAATTTTTATAAAACCTTCGAAAAAAGTTTCTACAGTATATTCATATAGAAAACAGGGTTCTTAAAAGGTAAATCTACTTTTCTAATGTATCCTTTCTGTTCTCTTTACATCTTCCATTGTCATCTTTTAGCCCTTTGTTAACACAGCTTCCCGTCTATTCTTTTTCTCTATTCCTGGTTCTTTTTCACTCTTATGGAATATGACTGTTAATAGAAGTTCTAGTTATTCACTAAGAGTAAAAGTTGAAGATGGACTGGGACTCAAGTGTGTAATTATTCTGGACTTAAAACACCTGCACATAGGGCATATGTGCATTTCATACTGACTTTGCATGTGCACAAAGATTTTGCCAATTAACCCTTATCCCAACAAAAAAGTATTGGACGTTCGAGGGTGGGAATGGCTTATCAAAAAACAATCAGTGCATTTTTTGCATTGAAAGCATTTTTCTATTTTTGTGCTAAATGAAATAGTCAGTTTTTAGAGTATACCAATTGATTATTTTTTTTTAGCTCCAGATCAAGATGATGTATTGATTGTTGACTCTGATGATGAAGGTCCTTCGAGCAATACTGATGATGATATGGAAAATAAAAACCGCAAGAGAAAACTAGAAGATAGAGAGCATGTCAGTACAAAGAGAATGCGTACAGACCAGACAGAAGAGCAAGATGACATAATAGCACTAGACTGAGTGCAAATACCCAACGATAGAACGATATAGATAATGTAATACAATAAGATATTACTTTGGGGTGTGTTAAATGTCCAGAACTAGACTATTTTTATGGCCTTTGTTCCCAGGGAGAATCACACCACTGGCTTACAGAATTTGTGTCCATTCCTCTTGATGATAAAGCACTCATTTCAATAGAATCTTAGAAGTTTTCCAATATCCTATATTAAATGTAGTAGAAACTTAGTTTATAAATACTTAAACATAAGTATTTGCTTAAACAGTCATGAAAACAAAGCATGTTATTTTTATGTAAATACGTTTAGATATAATTCATTAGGACAAAAAACTACTCTTGTTTAGTAAAGGGTCATCATTTGAAACCCAGATTTATAAATATTAGATTTTTATTTTCGCTAGACAAAAAATATTTTTAGCCTAGATCTAACCATTTTTCACACCCTCAACTAATTTGAGATAGCAGATTCTTTAAAAACAGAAATAAGAAGTGCTATGTTTAAACTCTCTGATCTTAAACATCAGCTGGCACTGTGTACATTACTGTAAAACAATGTTAATTTACTCAAGTTTTTCAGCACGTACTGCCTGGTATGTCAATGTAAGAAGCAAATTTTGTGTATTGTTACAGTTTCAGGTTATTTATATTTGCTGTTTTGTAAAACTCCAATACTATTACTATACTGTACATCTCATGGACCAAATAAACGACATCTGAAATACTTGCTATATCTGTTTGCACAGTCCAAGTTTGTGTGGAATTCTGGGATATTTTACAATGTATACAGTCTTCAGAAATTAATACTGTACTATCTTCATTTTTGAAACATAATCTCATAGTACAGAACTTAAAAATTAATTTGTTTGAGGTAGAAGGGGAATTTTTTTTAATAAAACTTTTTTTCCAATCAATTATTGGCCTATTCAATGTGAGCATTTAAACCACCTTTTTCCAGGTTGTAATCTCCAATGAATATTGCTACTTAATGGCTTTGGAAAGGGCTGGCACTGGTCTTCATGTGGTTCGTTAGATTACACTAAAACTACTGTTATGGATTTCTTTCTAACAAGAAGTTCTGTAGTTCAGTTTGGTATTTGAAAAATTACTGTGTGGTAAATGTGTACGTTTTGGAACAATATTTTTAAAGTATTAAATTTTTGTTCATTTTCGTAGTGCCCAAAGTTTGCAATATGTCTGCAACATATTTCAACTTGAGGTGAAGATTTTGCAGGATTACTACTATTTTACCAAAGTTATTTTCAAAATGGAAGACCACCAATTGTATTGAACCAACACTGCTTGCTTTAGTATGACTAGTGTTAGCCCTACAGAGCCAATAAAATTGACCAAATGAGTTCTATTATTATGGCTTGCACATCAACAGAATTTTAAATGAAATTCTCAGCAGAATCTGTTGATTATGATGTGCAGTACAGAAATAACCCTACTTAACGTTCAGATTCCTGGTAGAGTGTCTGGGCTGTGGCATCTACATAAGCTACTTTTTCAACTGTAAACAAAGCAAACAATATAGATGCCAACAAGACAAAAAGTACAGGATTCCCCAATTCCATATTTAGTCGTCTTTCGTACTGTAATTTTGATATAAGACTGGTTTTGCAATTCAGATATCCAAATATGAAATTCCAGGTCTAGATGCTTAGTCTTTTTCTTTTGTTGACAGGGCAGGGCAGGACAGGACTTGATGACAAGTTGAAAATGAAGACATGATCCAAAAGTGTTTTTAATCATGCCAAAGTAGCATCAATTTGAAAAGAGAAAAGAAATTTTGACAGAGGACTAATGTTCTTGATATTTTACTTCTGTAGCTTTCTGTGTGCATGGGGAATTCAAGTACAAGAGTTTGGATAATGTGTCTTTGCGGCCCTTCTTAAAAAGAATCTATAGACTGTCATGAATACGTGTTCAGATGTAAATCTTCCTTTACTCAACTGTTCAGTACTTCCAGAAAATTAAGGCAAATGCACTTTTTCTTTACAAGGTTTGTGTATGTGTTTTAAAAGAAACTTTATGGCTTCATTACTACTGCTTGTGATCTATATAGTAGAGCTTTGCTGTCATGCCACAATCAGAACCTCATGCCATCTAGGCTAACAGCGTGTGTCCAAGATGCTGTAACCTTGTCTCATATTTGCTTGCTAGCAATGACTGGTATGCAAGACCTTAGAGAAATACCCACCATTTGTATCTATCAGGGAAAGCTACAGTTTTGATTAACTTTCTAATATCAAGTTTACTCATGTTGAGGATTGCTTTTCATCTCTTGGAATTTGAATTTGGTATGAACCAAATGGCTAAGATTTTCCTCTAAACAACATAAGCAACTTTGCAACAGGATTTTCTTGCAGATTGGAGAATGGAACCTTGGGATCATGACTCTCAATTCTCTGCTCTAACAATTAGATTTACTTTCTTGAGGGACTTCTTATCACCACTATTCATTTTGTTCCATTGTCAAGGAACGTTCAAAGGCATCAGTGTCACAAATTGGAAGGCTGGAGGGAGACAAGAAAATGCAGGGGAGGGGAACCCAAACCCTCATTCTATGCTTTTTGGTCACTGGTCCCAAACACTTAGGTGTTCTATCTGTTGTTGTACAGTACTGAAATGCTGTATTTTATATTACAGCAGTTTCCCAAAGTTTGTGGGGAACACTCCCCTTGGTGTTGCACATTGCCACCGGCTTTGCCAGCTTGTTCTATCCCTTGAATAAACCACGATAAAATCAGATTCCAGAAATCTGCAGTACGGAGCTAAAATGTGGTAGTATTTGGCCCTAAACTTTGAATCGTCGGCGTTAAGAGCCCGGCATTTGTGTATGTGGTAAATATTTTACCTGTCTGTGAATGTGTGATTTTTCTGTACTACTTAGAAGTATTGTATACCCTCATTTAACTAAATTATTAGATGTGAAAACTTATATGTGAACAATTCAGTTAAAATCTTGTATTTGCTGAGTGAAGTTTCCATGTAACCAATGCATCACTGTCTGATTTACAACTTGAAATCTAGCCTAAAATATAACACTGCTCATTCAAAAAAAAAAAAAAAAAAAAAAAAACAATTTTTTTAGGAGTTGAGCTCTTTTTTGTTTAGGTAATCAATACTTGGGTAACTAAACAAGTTCTGAGACTTTTCTTTCTTTTAAAAAAATATTTAAAAGGGAGTTATAAAAATACTGCCTTTAAACAGGCAGTTTCTATAGAAATAGGTGACTTCAAGATGTGCTGTTCATTTAGTGCTGGCTATTCTCTTGGGTCCTTTATTAAGTTCAGCAATACTTGATGAACCACTAAATATGCAAACTGGCTCTGAGAGCAAATGAAAGTCTAAATTTCAGAATGATGGAAGTGTGGATCGCCTTAATTTGGCTAGCATCACCACATTACAGTAGGATTTTTTTTCACCTAAACTTTATCTTGCTGCTGACAGCTGTAGATTTTTTTAAAATTAACAGAAAACTGAACAAAGAATTTCTGAAATTTCCCATTTTCAGCTATGACAATTTCAGTTGTTAAACTCTTTTTTTGTACAGGTGTTTTTAAAAAGTAAGAAAATATACTCGAGAAGATTAGGCCTAATAGTTAAAACACAAAAGGCGGAGTCAAGAGATTTAAATTCTTTCACAGTTTCTCACTTGAGTTACTGTATGATGCTAAGTAAGGCCTTGTCTCCATTAGAGACGTTTGCAGCAGTATAATTGCTTCAGTGTGGTTACACCAGTGCAAACTGCTAATTGTACTGATGTAAAGCAGTTCTTGTGTTGGTGCAACTTGCTATGGTTATTTATTACATTGATGCCATTTTACCTAGTGTAGTTACCTTGGAAAGTAGCCACAAAGAGGCTGTAAAAGAGGGTTAGTACTTAATGCTTGTTACTTTATGGGCATGTTCAGAAGCCTAATTGTCTATTTGGGGTGCTGGAATTAAAAGCAGTGTACAAGTACAGAGAAGTATTTACCATAATTAAATATGAACATATGCATTTGCTTCCACCTCAAACATCCTTACTAAACTGGGTAATGGAAACTAGCATGAAATTAAAATGGAAGCTCACGCTCCTTTGTTCTGTGGACTGTTTTGTGGGAAGAGATTCTTGTGGACTCTCTTTCCCTTCCCAACCCTGCACTCAAGCAACTACTTGGTTCTCAAAATATTTTGTGGCAGACTAACCAACTCCTCCACTGAACTGTCAAAATGAGACTTTTTTCCTGTCCCCTTCAGCCAGGAGAAAGCCTAAGTTGGGCAACTGACAACAATTCACTGGCCTGGTTCCTGAAAAATCAGCTTTGAAACTGGTGTTACTAATTTACTGCTTGTAGTAGTTCCATCTGATACCTTAATTTTGTTCTGTGACAATTATGAGCCATCCAGAGACATAAATGAACTCCTGGTCAATGCCTATTGACTTTCACAGCAGCCAAGTAGCATCTAATTTACAATTTCAAATTGTGATCCTTACAGTAAGGCCTATTGCCAACCACTTCTTGGATCCTGTAGGCTAAGCAGATTTAGACTCTGTCAGCAGTATAATGACACTGTCAGTATTGCCTATCTCAAGCATTCAAATATGAGTCAGGCCACAAAATCATAAGACTGACTTAAAATCATGTTTTGTTTTGTTTTTAATTTTAAACTCGGGGTTCTTTTTCTTTGCTTTTTTTTGGGGGGGTTGCAGGGGAGGGGAGTGAGTTGAACCTTTTGGGTACACACTGGTTTACATTTTCAAGCTTTGCTCTGCAACTTTGAGAGATGGGTACTTAGTTGTTTTTTTAATGGCACTGCGATTCTTATGTAATCCTTTGATTTCAGGACCTGGTGCTTTAAGAAAAACAAGAAATACTGCAAGAGTCAGTAACACTGTTATTTATCATTCATATAACATCAGCAATGTATTAGGGTCTGTATGGACAGCTGAGAAGATGTCCTTGTCCAAAGAGCCTACAATCTAAGCAGATTGGCATACGGTAGAGGGAATGGCATGTACCTAGCAGTGAAGTGGTAGAGTGGTGAAATGGGCAGTTTAGTGCCTGACTTTGTTGTAGTGACCCTTCTTTGAGGAAGGATGGATGTATAAGATAGCTCAGCCTTCTGGGAGAAAGGTGTTTTAAGGAAAGAATTGAAGGAAGAGAGGCTGGAGGCTGGTTAGACTGGCAGAAGACTGGGCAACAAAAGTAAGAGAGGGCCTTGAAGAAGGCTGGTGGTCATGACTGAGGAGAGCATAGGGAAAATGATATCTTCAGAAAGCAATAGTGATAGAGTAGGTGACTGTCTTCTCTCTTAGGGTACATCTACCTTGGAGCTGTAATTTCCAGCTCCAATAGACAATACTGTACCTGTACTAGCTCTGAGCTAGTGCACGAAAAATAGAAATGTTGCTGCAGAAATGCAAATGGCAGGAGAGGCTAGTCCCCCACAAGTACTTACCTAGGGTTTCAGATGGTATCCTACTCGTGGCAGCTAGCCCATCCTGCTGCTTGCACTGCTATTTTTTAGCACTGTAGCTTGATCAAACCTATCAGGGGTAATTACACCTCCAGCTCCAGTCAAGACATACTCTTAATCAATGAGCCATGGCTCAACATCATGCTGGGAGTGCTGTGCTGCTGATGGAGCGATCTTTGTAATTAGCTATAAAACAAGTTCCTTGACCAACTGTAGTGAGGGAAGTTCCCACTAAACATTTCATAAGTTAGGGGCTCCAACGCCCTGAGCAAATTCCAAGCCACGGTAAGTATCTTCTTCCTTCCTAAGGTCCATTGATGTTCCTATTGGTAACATTGTTCCTCCCTTCCTGTACTATATATCATAGTTTTGTAATTTTGCTGTGTTACTGTTTCTCCCCCTAGGTGACTACATTTCAGTACTGGATGAAGGGATCCCAGTGTATGTATTATGGAACAAACAATGCTATGTGAATGTAAGTTGTTATATTATTTGTCATTATTACCTGTGTATTATTTCATTAATGTATTAGAGAGACTGAGAAATGTTTTTACTTAATGCATTATTACTTGCATTGAACATAAAGATTTAATTGGTAGAGTTATAATTGTTTAGAAGAAAATACCATCATCATGATTGAAAGTAGGAATCTCAACAGAGATGGAGTCCCCTTTCACTTCTAGAAAAGATCCCTCAGGTCATGGGCGAAGCACATAGCTTGCTGATATTGCCCAAGCAAACACTGCTACTGGCCTGCTATATTTGTTGGGTGGGTATAAAGTAAAGACTTCAGTCAACGGTGTATCTTGCACCAACTGTAAACTGACATTTTAAAACAAGAGGAAAATCACAGTGGATTGACACCTATGTAATGACTGTGTTTTGGCTCAGATACTGTAAGAGCATTAGGATTTCCTAACTGGATAAAGTTTTGGAGTATTCCTTTCATGACTTTCTTTTTATCATTAAAAGATAAACTGTAGTCCTATAGATGTAAATGTCCTTTTCCCCCCCAGATCTCTGCAATGAGTGGCCTTCAGACAAGGCCTCTGATTTAGCCCCACATTTAAATTAATTTGTCAGGTGCATAATTAACTGATTTGAATTAGTAAATGTGAGGTTTGTGTATGTGCAAATGAAGTGTCTGGTCTGAAGCCAGCTGATTATGTTTGAAAATATGTCCTATGTTTGTAAATAATTATGAATAACACAGACCTGGTGTTGCAGCCATCCAAAATCTTAGGAAACAAATTGTTTTAGTAAGTAATTTTACTATTTAAACTCCCTGGGGATTGTGGGATGCAAAACTATATGACAGAGGGTGGAGATGGATGGCAGGAGAGAGATCACTTGATCATTACCTGTTAGGTTCACTCCCTCTGGGACTCCTGGCATTGGTCACTGTCGGTAGACTGGATACTGGGCTGGATTGACCTTTGGTCTGACTCAGTATGGCCATTCTTATGTTCTTAAATGAGAAACACTTGCTAATGTTTGTTTTATATGTAAATAGTGAAATAGACTAGTGAAATCCTTGGGGATACTTTGTCTGCTGGTTTAAGCTTAAGGGCACCAGTCATTGGTGTTTTCGAGGTGTTGTCCTGAGTTATATAGCTTGGTGCTTAGCTGCATCTGCACTGAAATATTAAAAGAATAAGAAGAATGTAAAACACTTTAAACATTGTTGAATGCGGCTTTAGAATGAAAAATGATCTGCAAGCTTGCAGAGTAGTGTTAGTCAAAAATATTTTAAATAGTTTTGTCTAGCAGTTAAATGTAGTTGATCGCGTGCAATATGGCCTGTCTACCAGAAGATGGTGCTCTAGAACATGTTCAATAATAACCAGAACTTAATAGCTATAATAATTTGAGTTCCAGTATTTTTATAAACATATTAGCACAAGATTCACAGAGCCTTTCAACCTCAAAAGGAAAGAAATGTGGCATTTGTGATACTTATATTGTCAGATATACCCAAAGCAGTGTAAAAATAGATATCTATAATACCGCTAAAAGTCAAGTGGCTCGACTGGGAGAATTGAGGGTATTACAGCTGCTCTGTTTTATAATATCCTGAAGAAATAGATTTACTTTAAATAACCTTTTTGCAAGCAATTCATACTCATCTAAGCAATGATGCATGGTTATGTCCCAAACTTCAGACCTGAAAAGGCTTGTTTGTGTATTTATTTATTTTTAACTTTCACCCCGAGACAAACAAACCAATTTTCCTCTAAACGATCACCACTAATTTTGAAAAATCTTGGCCCAAGACAGAAAAGGGGGAGGAATAATCATTAGCTTTCCTCTCCCCACCAAAAATTTGAGCTGCTTTTTCAAAAGGAAAAATGTAGTAGTAAACTTGTATATTATTTAATCTACAATGGTGTACCCAACAACATAATTTAATTATTTTACTCAGTATTGGGAGACAGAGGAGCAGGGAGAAGATGTAGCCAAAAATTAAATATTGGGTAGCATCAAATCCGGTAAAGTGAATCCCAGAAAAGTTCTCACCATTTCCAGATTCTTGAACTGGGGACGAGTATCAGAGGGGTAGCCGTGTTAGTCTGGATCTGTAAAAAGCAACAGAGAGTCCTGTGGCACCTTAAAGACTAACAGATGTATTGGAGCATAAGCTTTCGTGGGTGAATACCCACTTCGTCAGACGCCTGACGAAGTGGGTATTACCCACGAAAGCTTATGCTCCAATACATCTGTTAGTCTATAAGGTGCCACAGGACTCTTTGTTGCCTTGAACTGGGGAGGTCAAAATAAAAACAAACAACCTTGCATCATCATCATGGTAAAAACATATGGTATGAAATCCTGACCAACTGAAACCAGTGGAAGTTTTGCCATTGACTTCAATGGAGCCAGGATTTCACCCATGAATTATCTTTACAGAGTCTCAGTTTTGCTGTGAGTGAGATATTTGCTGCCGAGAGACACAAAATCACCACACACAGAGAGTAATTTATTTCTACGATCTTGCTTGGCCAGGGTTTCCTCGAGGGCACACTGGCAATTAACAGAAATAGGAGTCCAGTGACTGCCAGGCCCAGCCAGCTGATATTCACAGATCAATAACTCCACCTGGCTTTTTTTCCTCCCTTTAAGTCTTAGACAAAGGAGCTTATTTAGCAGAAGCAGGTGGCTTTCCTTGATATCTGTTTTACTGGTATTGCTTAAAAATCAAACGTAAAGATTAACATACCAAATAAAGCAGCTAAATTCAGCCCTCTATTGATCTAACTTTAATTCTGCCAGGTCGCTCTATGAAAGCTAGTGCAGAAGAATTTCCTTTGTGCAGAAATGAGCCTTATAGCTACACACATATTTTACAGCTGGTTCTATTAGCTGTTCAATCTAGGCAAATGTGCCCGAATTAGGGTCAAGAAAAAAATGCCAAGACTATCAAATTATAATTTGTTACTTGGCTTCTTTCTGTTGCTTGGCTTCTTTCATAAATATGAAAGTGGAGAGAATTACTAGAGCGTTTGTAATAGCTACCGTACTTTCAGCTCAGCCCCGCTGTGTTTGCACATCGCAACACGTGGTCTTCTATGAGAAAATGTAACAACATTCAGGCATGTGATATACCACTGCAAACATATTTATTTCACCCATGTGGGCCACATGTGTGACTCTAGGGTGTATAAGTATTTTCCTCTACATGTACTACAGCAGTATAATTTACTTGTGAAGAGTTGGTCTCAAGCATCTCTTATTGTAAAAGGACAGAGAGAAAACCATTGTGCTGACATACACAAGGGGGTTCAGTGGTCTGCAGTGGCATGACCCAAGCCTAGCTTTTGGATTTATATATTGAGTGTAATCTTACTTTTACTATAGAAAGCTTGTAAAAAATGTAATTAATCCAAAATGCTTTCCAAAAGGGGTGATTTTTCCCAGATTCCTTTGTTAGTCCCAAATATTTTTGCTGAGGTCATACTAAAGAAGAAAGCACATGCTTTAACTCCTTGTGCATCAAAGGCTAGACTATAATCTTGCAATCTTGCCCTGAGCAATGGGTAGCATGTAACTGTGCTGCCCCAGAAGCAGAGCAGGGACTGAATTGTGACTCAGAGACACCCTTGCTTCATGAGAGCAATCAGCTCCACTAGCCCTTTTCCTGCCACACCTCACTACCCCACTTCATGTCATCTTCTCAGCTCTGCTAGGTGGCATGTTGGGAGGCAAAGCCAAGGTTGCAACTACTCTTTGTAGCTTCCTGTCTACATCCCACCACCTGCACAGGAGATGGAGAAGTGACCATCTGGCTGCTATCCTCATCTATGCTGTTGCCCACAACAGAGGTAGGAAAATACAAGGGAGTCAGGGGGCTCCTTACCCTCCTTTACTCCCTTGCATGAGCACACAGCAAGGGTCATGATATGACCCCAAGTCATTGGAGAGAACTTTCACACTAACCTGTCCACAATATCATATTAGTATTGATGTTGATTATTTCATGGGGGAAAGTAATTGAAAAATTAAGTCGCTCAGTAAGTCAAATTATCTGTCCAAGTTCTCTTATGGCCCTTGCCTCCCCAAGGTTACCCAAGGAGAAAATGGTGTCATATTTGCAAATAAGTAAAATATCGATAGAAAAACAAGATCTCAGAAAAAGGCAATGTAGTGAGTCGGTGTGGCTCCCCTCCTGCCCAGAGGAGGGAGCACTGGAGCAGACACCTGAGTGGGCGGAGCCACCACCACCTGTCCCCGCCCCCCGGAAGTCAAGGGGCGGGACAGGAAGTATAAAGCCTGGCAGCCAGAGCTCAGTCAGGCGCCGGCCACCGCAGGGAGCAGACGTGCGGCCAAGAGCTCCCGACCAGGCTACCTCTGAGGCCCGGGGATATTCGCCTAGCTGGCCGGAGCTGCCCCGGGCTCACTACGAGGAAGAGCCGCCGGAGCCCGTCCGTTCCCGTCATTGGGGGGAGCCCTTGGAACCCCCCCACAGCGACCCCGAAGGTGAGCCTGCACCAGAACCCCTCCGGCCCTGCTGTTACCCGGAGGAACCGCCCGAGGACAACTGGCCGGACTTCCCGATGGAGCTGCCGGACCTGCCGCCAAGCCCCGGCCGGGAGGAGCCTATGCTGGTGGACTGGACCCTGCCCGGTGCCGCGGACGAGGTAGGCCCTGAGGGGGAAATCGGAAGTAGCCCGGGGGAAGCCGACCCTGGTCAGGCTGTCGAGACATGCGAACCCATGTCAGTGTGTTTCGGTCAGGATACCCCACTGACCGGCAGCGGCAGTAACCGCTGTTAGGGCCCCGGGCTGGAACGCAGTGGAGTGGGTGGGCCTGCGTTCCCCCCTGCCACCCCACACACGGGTGGCAGGCTTCCCCCTCACCCAGCGCTCTGGTCTCGCAGCCAGAGCTTACCCGGAGTGAACTGCTTATTTAGCCAGCCCCCCCCTGCACCAGAGGGCCTGGCCTCCTGAACTG
>NW_020664481.1:39115504-39174382 GCF_002925995.2 Terrapene triunguis | reverse complement strand
ACCAGAGGGCCTGGCCTCCTGAACTGCTTATTTAGCCAGCCCCCCCCTGCACCAGAGGGCCTGGCCTCCTGAACTGCTTATTTAGCCAGCCCCCCTGCACCAGAGGGCCTGGCCTCCTGAACTGCTTATTTAGCCAACCCCCCCTGCACCAGAGGGCCTGGCCTCCTGAACTGTGTGTTTGCCCAGCCCCCCCTGCACCAGAGGGCCTGGGCTCCTAAATTGAACTGCTTGTTAGCCAGCCCCCCTGCACCAGAGGGCCTGGCCTCCAGAACTGTGTGTTCGCCCAGCCCCCCCTGCACCAGAGGGCCTGGCCTCCAGAACTGTGTGTTTGCCCAGCCCCCCTGCACCAGAGGGCCTGGGCTTCTAAACTGAACGGCTTGTTAGCCAGCCCCCCTGCACCAGAGGGCCTGGCCTCCAGAACTGTGTGTTCGCCCAGCCCCCCTGCACTAGAGGGCCTGGACTGCGGCACCGCTTGTGGACTACTCAGCCCCCGCACCGAAGGGACTGAGAGCCGAGTTAATCGACTGTTTATTTCGTGGACAGGGAGTCGGTGTGGCTCCCCTCCTGCCCTGGAGGGTCGAGCCCCGGCAGGAACCTTTTACAGGCAAAGATAATTATAAATAGGACATATTGGTAATAGGATATAGAACTTTCCGCCTGTAGGGCACTGGATCATACAACCCAAGTGCCCAGTCCTACAACTGGACTTCAGTTGGGCATGATATGGGTGCAGGGCCCAAGTTAGCAATGATCTGAACCTGTTCTCTTTTGAAGGCTGTTCTGTGGTCTGCATAAGATGAGTAGTCTCAGAACAGTTCTTGGTGGATATCTGTCCACATTACACCACAGTTAGAATATTTGCTGGGAGCCCCCCAGGAAGCCCAAGGTGTGAATGGGCCAGAGGTTGGAGCACCTTTCAACCTTTGTGGGCTTCCCTCCAGGTTAGAGTTGCAGGACAATTGCAGGGAAGATTATACTACTGGTGCCCAATGGTGCTGATAGTGTTGCCAATTTTGGTTGGACATATTCCTGGAAGTTTCATCACATCAGGGCAGCCATGACCCCATCACTTTTACCAGCAATAAGGGTGAGCGACGGGGTGAGCAGGCTGAGAGGAGGGAGCAGGGGACGGGGTCTTGGGGGGAAGAGGCGATGTGAGGGTGGGGGCTCAGGGAGAAGGGGTGACACGAGGGCGGAGCCTCAGGGAAGGGGCAGCATGAGGGGCAGGGCCACAGTTCTGGCACCAGTGGCACCCCCACTTTTAGGGAGCTTCCTTCACCCCTGCATCACATGATATACTTTTTAATGAAATATTAATCTTTAATTCCTGGAGGCTCCAGGCCAATCCTGGAGGGTTGGCAACCATATATTTGATGTTTGGAACAAAGATAGTAAGCCATCACAGATGCACAAAACATTGCAGGGAGCATTTACAAGGAGCAGACAACTGCAGACTAAAGATACAGTACACCTTAATGAAGGGGGAAAGCAATCAATAGCACATGCACATGGCAACAGCATACTGAGGAGCTCAACAAAAAGCATGATAAAGAAATTGGGTACAACAAAAGGTATTAGAAAAGTGTGTTTTACTGACAAGACTTACAGTATTTGCACATATTTATCCTTGGAACTAAACATTACATTGGCAGTGTCATCAAATAGGGAACCCTATTCCTGCCCCCGCAGCCGAGTTTTTCTGTTTCCCCTACACACACACAAGTTGCCAATCTCTCTCTCTCTCTCTCTCACTCACACACACTCTCTCTCTCTCTCTCTCTCTCTCTCTCTCTCTCTCTCTGCCAATCACCCTCCCTGGCTAGGGACTTTTTCAAGAACACAGTTGCTTTTAATGTTTAATTAGGTATGATAACAAGATAAAATGTTCCTGGCACTGTACAGTGCCCACAGCTCAGACTTGCAACATTTTCCACTGATTGCAGGCAACTAAACATCTAGTATTATAGTGGCAACGTTCACGTAGCTATTGTTAGGGCTACGTCAGCACTTCCATGATAAACATAAGCTATTTCCAGGGGCTTATAATTTAGTTGCAAAAATGTACTCTAGGCTCCAGCTTTGTATCCAAGGTTTCAGGCCAGTAACAATTTCTAACTTGCTTTTAGACTTTATTATCCACCATTTTTTAAGTCGCACAAATTTAAATATCAAGTAGTGCTATGCTTTTTACTGGACCATCACATAAAATAAAATTGGGTAGAAACTTCTTCTGCATAGGCATACAACCCTAATAAATATATTTTTTTAAAACTCATGTTGATTCAGAAATTGTTTTGGGCCACAATATATACATCATGTATCATTTTTAAAAAAATGTACAGTCTCAATAAATATCTGAGAATAAGTTACGATATTTGCTTTCATCCTAAGGCCCTGATCCTGCAATTGGATTCCCCTGGGCAAACCGCTGTGCAGCTCCACACAGCTGCAGGTTGTCAGTCTGCAATGATCCAATTCCAGAATTGGCATGTAATCTTAGGACTGATCCTCTAGTTTTTAGCACCTGAAGAGCCCCATCAAAATCAAATGATTTTAGGCCTTATTGAGAGTTCTACCAGCACTGCTCTAACACATAGTGGCAAAAATGCCACTACAAACACCGTATTAAATGCAGATTTGCTGATTGAAAGCAGTGCCTCTGAAGCAGTAGTTGCAAACAATTCAGATCCATTTATTTTAACAAAAATATATACAAATTGCAAGCAAAAGAGTGCATTATTAAAAAAATGGGAATGATAGAGTTTTTATGTTTAGCTAACTCAAAAATGATTGAATGAGTTTGTCTTAAAGTGCCCCAGAAATACTCATATTAGAGCTGAAACCAAGGATGAAAAGTTCCAGGCAGAAAGAAGAGCTCTGAGGAAGTAGTGAAAAGAAGGGTTTATATATATATATAAAGTCTCTAACTCAAACTCCCTAATGGAATTCCCCAGTAGACAAGAATGGCTCCCTCAAAACCACTGGGTTTTTTTGTTTTAAATGAGCAGTTGATACTTAATTATTTAATTAAGATTTTCTGCTTTGCAAATGCATCCACCTCCAAAGAGACTTTATAAAATTAAAAATAAAGGAAAACATATTTATTCAAAAAGAATCATTACTTTTTCTTCTCTGTTTCAGTACATAGATCAGTAACTTACATTTTATATAATCTTGCACGGAACTTTCTTTAAAAGAAAACAAAATAATATCCCTAAGAACTTGAATAATAAGAATAGCTCAGTGTGTGGCACAAACAGACAAAACCCAGTAAGTCCAGAGGGAACGCTGGCACTCCACTTCCTAAACTCACCCACTTGGTTGTGGGGGGAGAGATGGAGCAAATGCAGTGTGTGAATTCAGGACAAGCATGTCAGCCTCAGCTTTGAATTTCCTGGCTCTGTTGGGCGAGCTCGATTTTATCTAGATCTGGGGAGGAGATTACATTTATATCCTGCAAACCCCAGCTTCAGAAGAAAAGTTTGAACTCCCCTCAAGGTGTGAAGCACAGGGCTCCCACCTCCTCCAGGCTTGAGCTTCCCCCCCTTCCTCCCCTGGGCTGTGAAACTGGAGAAGAGGAGCAGGAACAATGTCACATGAAGGGAATGCTAACTACACTGCAACCTCGCTGCTTCCAGGCAGCTCCTCCAGCCTCAGCCTCTCTTTCTCTCTGGCTGACTTGGTTAAAATCATTGTTTGGCTCCAGCATTAACTACATTCCAGAGGGACGCAGCGCCCAGTCTCCTTCCTCGCATTCCTGCCCCACACAAAGGAGTCCCTCCCTCGCCTGGCCTCTGTGCATCTCTTCCAGCGCCACAAAGACCCTGGGAGCCGGGAGTTGCACTTGCCCCCAGGCTCGGAGTTTGTCCCCGGCGCTTGGTCTAGGTGCAACTCTGCTGGGAAAGGGGGAGAAGGCAGGCAGCCCCTGAGTGCAAATTCCTCCGCGCAGCGCGCCATTGACTGGCCTGAGCAACTTATTTAAGGCTGGAAATTGACACACGGGGGGGGCTTTTTCTTCCAGCCTCTCCTCGTTCGGCTAAGGGAGCTGGTCGTGCGACGGGCTGTGGAGCAGGGATGCCTTCCAGGTGACCTGGTGCAAGGAGCGGCTGGGTCACCTGGCTGCAGATCTCTGGGGCAGGGGGAGCAGCCTGGGCAGAAAAGTGCCTTTCCCTGCCGCAAACTTCCCAGCCGGGCTTTCGTGCCCCCCCCCCCCTTTTTTTTTTTTCCCCCCCCCCCCCCCCCGGCTCGGGGCCGGCGGAGCATGGAGAGGTGCGAGGAGGACATTGCCCGAGCCCGCAAGTTCATGGAAGATCTGTCTCTCTACGAGACCTGCCAGGATGGGCTGTACAGCGGCCGGGGCTGCAGCGCCAGCCGGAGGGAGCTGCTGGAAGACGCCCAACGGGCCATCGCAGCCCACATGACGGCGGAGCCGAGAGGCAAGAGAATGAATGGCACCGTGGCCCCCCCGGGGGACGCCCACCCCGCCGCCGCCGCCTCCGGCAAAGTGTACCAGGCTGCGGCCGCCCCCCAGTCCCGCTCGCTGAACGGGAACAGCCGGGGGGGCGGCCAGGAGCCGGGCTGCTGCGAGGAAGGGCTCTGCACCCGCTCCGAGGTGGCGCTGCCCTGCTACGGCGGCTTCGCGGACAAGGGCAGGCGCTATTCCTCCGAGAGCGCCCGGCACAGCGCCGGCAGCGCCTACGAGGGCGTCTACGTGCCCAAGCCGGCCGGCTCCTACCCCGGCCCGCCGGGCAGCCGAGCCCACGCCGGGCCCGAGGGCAAATACAACGCGGCCAGCCCTAGGGCCAGCCTGGCCGCCTCCTGCCAGGAGCAGCTCAGCCGCTTCTCCAGCCCCAGGTCCAGCCTGGGCAGCAGCGGCGCCCCGGGCTACGAGAAGTTCTCCAGCCCCCGGGCCAGCCTGGTGGTGCCCGGGCAGGAGAAATACACCAGCCCCCGGGCCAGCCTGGTGCAGTACGAAGGCAGCGCGCTGAGCCCCCGGTCGAGCTACGCCAGCACGGCCAGTGACACCAGCAAGCACTCCAGCCCCCGGGCCAGCCTGAACAGCTACGACTGCGGGAGCAAGCCCAGCAGCAACCGCACCAGCGGCATCAGCATGGGCTACGACCAGCGGCACATCAGCCCCCGGTCCAGCACCGCCAGCCAGTATTCCTGCACCATCAGCCCCCGCTCCAGCTACTCGGACTCCCGCTACGGCCCGTCGGGGAATCCCGAGCTGGATGGGGCTGGCGGGCCTGGGCTCCCCATGGTCAGCCCCAGGTCCAGCCTTTGCAGCCAGGATGGTCGGACAGGGGCGGTGGGGAACTGCAACCCGTCTGTGATCAGCCCCAGGTCTAGCATCTCCAGCCATAGCTCCAGAGGCTCCATGAGCGCTTACCCGGAGCTCCAGCTGCCTTCCCCCCGCTCTTCCATGCTGGGACCAAGTTTACAGGAGGAAAATACCACGCAGGAGCATGGAGATGCTTATCCCAGGCACGAGCA
Source organism: Terrapene triunguis (assembly GCF_002925995.2). Lineage (NCBI taxonomy): Eukaryota > Metazoa > Chordata > Testudines > Emydidae > Terrapene > Terrapene triunguis. The sequence goes on along the minus strand of NW_020664481.1, from coordinate 39,168,886 downwards.
GCAGCATCCTGCGGCCTCCAACCCCGACTCGGCTTCAGGGGCGTTAGCAGCCTACACCTACAGCCCAACCAAAGGGTCCGCTTCAGCTCCCAAATTCAAGCTTCCGTATCAGGTCACCCCGTCCAGGGAGAGTGGACCCAGCCAGGCAGAGAGGAGGTTGGAAGCCTTGACGCTGGAGCTGGAGAAGGAGTTGGAGATGCACATGAAGAAGGAATATTTTGGTAAGTAGCATCCTCTTGCTCGTCTCTGGGAGTGCCTGGCCCAGGAGGCTTTGGGGGGAAGGAGAGGGGATTGCATTGCTGTTGCCACTGTCCGACAGCAGACTGGAGCTTAGCGTGTACATCCCGCTGCCCACGATGAGCAGAACTGGTTTAAAGTTGACTTACTGTGTACATTCCAAACAGGCATGGGGGGGGATCCAGTCTTGAAAGATCCAACATTAGAAGCATTAGCCTATAAGAGTCAAATTATTCAAAGATGATCCCTTATAAGACCTTATTTTTACTAACAGTTTTACCTGTAGGAAAATAGTCACTGACATTCATGGCCATTTTCTATCCCGATTATTTACCCAGGAACATATTGTTAAAGTCTGCTGTAGTCCTGAGCTAAAGGACCAATTTTCAAAAAAAAAAAGTTTCCTTAGTTGTATTCCTCTGGCTTTAGATTGCATTTCTCCTGGTCCATTCCACTAGTTACTCTAGATCTGTTTGTTTAAAAAGCTGCTTTTTATGCTGTTCCTCTGTCAAAAATCTGTGATTTGTTTGTTTTGGAGACTTTCCCCTTCTGTTTATCCCTTTTGCAGTTTGTCATTTTCCTTGTTTTCCCCCTCTCTGGTGTGACTGGAAACAATGCATAAAGTATTATAGACGCACCTGTTTGTGCCAGTATGGTTTGGTATGGTATGGTTAATTGTCTTTCCATTATAAACCTAACTTTTCAGGACTCCCTAACTTTAGAATATAAGTTAATGTGATTTGAAATAGATATGTTTGAAGTCTTTGGCCCAGCTGCTGTATTTTTGTTTTTATAAACAATGGGCAAACTGGAGAAGCCAGTTTTAGGACTTGCTTCAATAAAATCTTTGTCCCGATTCAACATGAGAGATGCTCAGGGGAGCCTCTGGCACATATTGTTTCTGGCCTGCAAGGCCTTGCTTGGCTCTTCACAGCACACAAGTGTGACACAGCTTGGATTTGCACCTAGAAAGCGAGAAGAGATGATTGGGGTGATGAGATCCTTTCCTGCCAGACTGCAGCTAAGTCACTCTGCCTGCGTATCTTCTCCTTTCCTCTCTGTCTGTTTCTGTCTTTCTGAACAATAAAAGCTCCGTGAAACAAATGAATGCATTTTGCAGTTAGTCTGCAGTGTAAGTTAAGCCCATTTGGTATTTTTTTTTAAATGAAAGGAAATGGCCAAGATATTTGCATTTGAAAGACAACTACAGAGAGCTTGCAAATACTGCCCCATTCTCTACAGGTGCTGGGAATCTCCCAATGCAGCCAAATGGGGTGTGGGGTAGGGAGGGAAGATCTTGGAAGACCTCATAGACTGCATGCACTCATGTGGATTAGAGATCCAAGTTCTGCAGAGGGTGCCCTGCTTGGTTGTGTATAACAGGCTCCATGAGCGCTTTCCTGGAGCTCCAGCTGCCTTTGCCCTGCAACTTGGAGATGGGGCAGGGAAAGGCAAGCGGATGTTCTGATGCATCAGTCAGCTGGTCATTGCCCCCTCCTGCCCCCTCCCAGCAGCGAGACAGACTCTGTGGCCTTTGAGGGGAAGGTTTCCCCCCTCAGTGCCCTGCTCTTTTACTCAGACTGGGCGCAGAGGAGAGACAGACCTTACCTATTAGGTATGTTCTTTTTAACTCATGTGAACGTTCTGGAGGACCAGGATCCATATTATTTTAATGGATTTAATGAGCATTTTGGATTGTGTGATAGTGTTCCACAGGAGAGGTAGGAGCCGAAAGAGGGACACTCATGGCCACATCTGTGCAAGAGGTTGGAGTGCCAATGAGGTGCTGGCTGTGGTAGTTGAGAACATTCCAGATCAGCAGGAAGGACCTGTCTTGCACAGATATTTATGCTATTTATAAATATGTTGCTTTGTGGTTCTGACTCCTGTGAATTGAAATAGGAATTTTAATGCTGGTGAAACAAGAGAGTTAGCAATAGGAAGTGGGTTAAGAGACACATGTAGGAGAGAAGATTGTCATTCACTACATAGTTGTACAGTACCTTCCATCTAGTTGGAGGTCTGAAGGGGCTACCACAATATAAACTATCATAATAATTACTATGACTCATTAAGTATCCACGGAAGCTGAATTGTGAAGTTAATTATCACACTAGGCAAAGTAATGTTTGCCTTGCAAATCTCAATGGATTTCAGTGGAAGTGCGAGCACTAAGATGCTTTCAGAGCAGAGGACATTAGCCTGATAGTCCTGGCCCTCTAAAAGCCTTCTTCTGGTACAGTGAAGTGGCATGGGAGTAACTCAGAGAGGATGGAAGAGTCCATCGGGAGACAGACTGGCACAGGGTGTGTGCTGGGGGGGGTGTATGTGTGAGTGGGCTTTATTCTACAACTTTTTAATTTATAAGAATTTGCCTATTGCAACTGTCGCTAGGTGCATGTATAGTCTATAACAACACTTTACAATATGCCCTAAAGATCAACAGACTGCGGCTCTGTCAGACAGATGGGAGAAGCACATTTCAGAGTCTAGGACCCTCTGTTAAGAATGTCCTGCCCCCATTGCTCAGAAATTCATATCTAGGAGAGTTTGCAAACCTCCCAGCAGACCTTAACTAGTGCAGTGGCACACAGAAGTCTCTCTGGTAGCCAGGACCCACACCAGATAGGGTTTAAAACAGCATAGCACAGATTATCAGTGTTCTGTAGCACCTATTATTTTAATTAAATTACTACTGTTTTTAATAGGACTTTGTGGGCTTGATCCTGCAGTTCTTTCTGAGTCAAAGTGAAGTGAAGGGTGAGTTTTGCCTGAGTGAGCACTTCAGGGTTGCGCCCTGTGTGACTAAAGATTGAAAGGGTGAAAAGAAATATAATCAGAGCAGTACTAGGAGCTGCAAGAGGCTCAGAGTGATGGGGCAGGAAGCTGTCGTCTTCTGATATATATAATGGCTAGTCACTTGGATACTGCTTAAGTGGTCTTTAGAAGCTTCTCCTAACACTCACTGATAGTAAATCAAAGGCAACAGAAATGCACTACTGCATTCACACAATACTAAGCATCTGGCGTACACCCATATAAATGAACTTAAAGGCCTGGCTACCTAGTCACCATAGCCTCTGTACCCAGATCAGTATGTAAAAGGAGCACTCCACTAGGAAGTATCAGATTAGTCCGGAAGACCTTCCAACACCTGCAATATTTAGGCACGCTATAATTTTACCAGTAGAAAATGAAAGTGTTAACCCTAATAGTCTAACAAACAGGGCAAATGGTTTAATGCTCCTTAACTGGATCAGCCTAAATGTCTAGTAAGTACATTTACATGTTGTGACATTGCTAATTTTAGTCTCTCTCAACACCAGTCCTCATAACCTCTATTCAAAATGAAGGCTTGTCTACCTGGGGATGTTACATCGAAGTAACTTTAGTTTATACGCCTGACGGTGCCTTGTGTCCATACACAATCTTTTTTTAAAGTGAATTATTTGGCATCTTTGGCTGCTGCAGTAAGGGTATGTCTATGCTGCCCATGTTACAGCATGGGCGGGCGGTAGCGCTGTGATGTGGGTAGTGTAGGCACGCTTTATCGCTGGGGAAGAGCTCTCCCGGGGATTTAAAAACCAACCCACCCGAATGAGGGTGTCTATACTGGCGCTTTTTAGCGCTAAAACTTTTGTCACTCGGGGGTGTTTTTTCACACTCCTGAACGACTAAAGTTTTAGCTCTGAAAGTGACAGTGTAGACACCACCTAAGTAATCCTCCTTGGGACAGGAGTAACTCCACTTTGCAGTGAGTTTGCTTTAAGGTTCAGATGATTCCATGACTCTGCTGCTGGCAGTCGTCCCACTGCTATCTCACGCTGCATTGCTTCTCCCCTGGACTGCTCTGTCTGTGTACTTGTATGGAGACCACTACTCCAGGGTCATCTTGTCACTTCTCCGTTTACATGCTGGCATTTAGTCAGGTGCGCCTCAATACCAGGTAATGGTGAGTTCACCCTTCCAGAGTCACATCCCCACTATAGCAGCTGTGCCCTGAAGCCTCCACACAGATGCCTGCAGAGCTCCTGGACTTGATTGCCCTCTTTGGAGAGCTGCGTGTCCAGTCTCATCTGTCTCCAGAATGCAGGCATGTACGAGACCGTGTCAGAGCAAATGAGGAAAAGGGCATGCCCAGAGCTGGGCCGAGTGCCGAGTCCAAGCAAAGGCACTCCAAGAGAAGAACCTGAAGACAAGGGGCAAGCACTGCCACTCTGGTAATGCTCCACTCCCTGCCCGGACTAGGAGGACCTGGACGATGTTTTTTGCAAGCGATGCCACCGCTGTGCTCCAGAATTATGTGGTGGACAGTTTTCCAGAAGGCACCGCAGAAAGCATGGCAAGCGTCCTGGAGCCTGCCTAGACCATAGGGTCTGACAAGGAGCAGGTTTTTCTGGATGGCCAAGGATTGCGTGACCTGTCAGATTTGGGGATCCCATGCAGGGACAGCTAGACAAACTGCTGTGCCGGGGACCCCTGCTATCAGCCAGCCTGAAAACGCGTCCGGGGGGAGCTGCTCGGGAAGTGTTGTGTGCTGTATTACAAGACAACAGCATAGGGGGATTTAAACTACTTTTTTTCTGGGTACTGGCTGTCTGCTGCCATGTTAGGTGGGGCTAGAAGCCTCTCCCCACCTAAGGGGCGTTTAACCCCTTCACTCCCGCACTGTACTCAACATGACATCTGCACTGGAGGAGTAACGCTATACTTTTAATTCCTGGACATACCAAATTCTACACCCATCAGCCAGGTTTGCCTCCATGCACCCTTCTCAAATGGCTTCCTGCTTGCTCTCCTTCCCTTCCCCCTGTTCTTTGCCACCCCCTTTCCTTCCCCACCCAAGAGAGCAGCAGCATGGGAGTTAAAACAATCAAAGGCGTTGCATGGCAGGGATGCTTATCGTAACTGCAGGCCCGGACAGAGAAAAGAGCAACAGGAGAAGTAATTTGGCTCCCAGTTCTATAAATATCCTCAGCTTGAACTTGAACCCAAATCAGGCTTCACAGATGTTTCAAAATGCATAGGCACTACACAGCATTAGTGGGTATTTGACACTCTTGGATTCAGAACAATGACTGCAGAGTTGTGTTTATTTTGTAGTGCACTTTATGGTGATCTGCCAGTGTCATAAAAGAGAACTTAAGGCACAGCTTGTATTTTGGCACATGCGTTGCAAGGCAGTGCAGCTCCCCCGGGACTGATCGGTAGCTACCGTTTCCCTTCCATGCCTGCTCCAGATGGAGGGACACCTAATAGCCACACTGCATATCTTCCTGGTTTGCCCATTGCCTTTTTTGAACAAGACCCTTCTATGTCTCCTGAGGATTTGCCTCAGGGAACATCCTCCAGCTTACGGTTGGCCTGCAGGAGTGCAATATGCAATTACTAACCTGCCCTCTGCTGCCTTCCGCCCACCTAAACCCACCACAGCCACCCAGTGTATTTTTACAGAGGTCCCTTACGAAGGGGAAATAATCTGGAAAATGTCTAACCACCCTGAAGTGAATTCTTCTGCCCCCCCTCCATCCTGCAGAGTAGGGAATGGCATTCCAAAATTGTGGGGAAAGCAACATTTGGTGATCGTTGGCATGGAGACTAGGATTGGGACAATAAGTCCTTGTGCTTTTTCTGGTTTCCCTGATTTCCACGGCCCTGCTGAGAAGCTGACAAACCTTGGAATGAAGGAAAAAAAGACAAGAGAGGAAATATTCAAGGTACTAGTAACTGCATCCTGACATGGGGCCGGGGAGGGACGGTTTCCAGGAGCAGTTGGAATGGAGGATATGGGTCTTGACAAGGACATGATTTGGAGGCAAATCGCAGTGTGGGAGCACCTTTTGTTACAAAGGTCAAGCACAGCACCCATCTTGGCAATGGCTTGCACACTATGGAGGACACATCATATACTGCAACCTCCCTGTCAATCAACCATATTTCAGGCCCTTCCCCCAGCAATCCAACCCCATGGAGAAGAAAAGTTGACTGCACCTCACCTGCAGGACTTTGTGAGTCTTCTACATTTTGGGCATGCCACAGTTCTCCTGGTTTGAAGTCTGTACTACAGTCATCTTTCTTTTTCTTTTCTTTTAATTCAAACAGCGTTATTTATTATCTGTGCTATTGGAAAACTCTAACTTTTTTTTTTAGTACCACTCAGCTGAAAAATTTCATTATGAACAGCTCCCCCCATCTTTCATAGAACATCCCCCCCATAGTATCAATTCCTAATAAAATCGATACACAAGCACATTTCAGTCATTTCTTTGGTTACAGCATGTTCATTATTCACAACTACTCTCTAGCCTCAAAGTAAGAGCATAATGCGTCCCTGACCCTGTTTCCCTGGCCATTTGGGGCATTTGTCAGAGGCACCCTCTCTGGCTGTCTGTAAGGATCAGAAAGTCATTTCACGTCCTGCTCCCGCCCAGACTCACGCTCTTGGATCTCACAGATGAGGTGCAAGAGATAGCAAGCCCTTATCCCACAAGGCACATAATGAGAAGTGTCATGTCATGTCATCCAGCCTTGCAGTCTTTCAAGCTCATGCTCCACTGTCATTCAGCAACTGCTCAGTTAAACTGTTCCTTTCTCTTGTCAAGTGTCCAGTAAAAGGCTTCATCAGCCAGGGAAGCAGGGATAAGCTGGGTCTCCCAAAGTGATGGGAAAAATCATAACTCCATTAATGTCCATAGTGGTCAGGGGAGCAAAAATTCCCTATCCCATTCCAGCAAATGGGCCTGATTCTCTAAAGAAACTGGCATCATGGACCTTTCCAGAACTCACATTAATACTGGTGAACCTTCCACAATGGTCAATCAGGCCTTGCAGCACCATGGAGAAATACCCCTTCCTGTTGTGTTTGGCCTGGTGTTGGGGTAAAGAATAGGCATGTGTCCCATCAGTAGCCCCTATACAGTTTGTGAACCTCATCCGTGCAAAGCCACCAATAACCTCCTATTTATTGCTAAGCTTTGTGACCCAGCCCAGCAGCACCTTCCACAGGGCATTGCAAATCTTCATGACAGCAGCCCTAACACTTGATCTACCAATACCAACTTGATCATCTGCTGACCAGTAGCACTTTGGGGGTGAGAGGCTGCCAGATGGTGCTAGCAACATGCTGAGGAGAACTCTCACATTGGTGTTCTGCCTCTCTAGCTCTTGGGTGAGCCCTGCACAGATCTCTAGGAAAGTAGCCTTCTGCACTGTGAAGTTCTCCTGTCACTGCTGATCATCCCAGTTCTGCATCACTCTCCCATCCCACCAGTCTCTTCCAGTTGACCAAGTCCAGGAACATGGCTCTACTCAGTGAAGCTGCTCCAGATAAATGCTCTGCAGAAGTAACTGCTCGATTTCACCCTCCTGCTTCTCCTCTACCTCTAGCTGTATTGCATCTGAAGTTGTCTGAAGCCGTTGAGCACACCCATTCGGCCGTGTGACTGCCAACAGAATGCGTGTTTGTTTCAATGACTTTCATGATTGCAACACTCAGCAGTGTGTCATCTGTACTGTCTGACAGCAGCTGGAAAGTGGCAGTGGCAACATTTGGATGAATTATGGAATTATTAGAGATCTCGGGAGTTTGTTAGTTTGAACCGCAAGTCCCACAATTCTTTCAGGCTCTGGTAGACATCATGAGAAAAATCCCAGAGCATAGGGCTGAGTGATGGAACATTGCACCATTGGATATCTACCCAGAATGCTGTGTGGTTAATTTGAACATATGCAGATCTGTGCGGACACAATGATTAACAAGGAAAGCACCGTAAGCCAGCATAATGAAGTCATGTGGATGCCTCTCAGTTCACATATTTAATTCAATGCAATTACAGCAAACAAGTTAGATCAATGTAATATTGCCAGGCAGACAATCCCTAAGACACTTGTTTGTTTTTATTGTTCTTGTAATAGAAATCCATATAACTGACAGCTTGTATATAATCATGGTATATGTGGCACGTAACATGTACATGTGCAGGTACGTGTTCCGGCAGAGAGTCCATTTCCTTGAAAGCACAGTCTCCCTCAAATGATGGCTTAAATAGGGTCTCTCAGTCAGTATGTAGTGTAATTTTGGAATTTATGTGATACAATGTTGAACAGAGCCATGGGGAATGTATGAAACTCAAAAAACTACTAAGACCACTAAGATATTTGTTACTGTGTATCTTCTGACACATTTTAAATGTTAATTTAGTATTTGTATATGTACTGAGACATTTAAATAACATCAAGGGACTGATTTTGGGGCCTCAGACTTTACTTGTTTGTGAACAGTTTTGTGCAGGCACGCTTCCTTTTCACAGGCACCTGCACGCACAGGTATTATTGTGAAGAAAGCATGCGTGCACAAGTGGAAGCTAGTTTGAGACTAATAGTGGTATTCCGGTCCCAGATGTTGTTTGTCACTTACCAGCTCAATTTGTAAATCTGAATGAAATTTTAAAGGAACTGGGCAAAAGGCTGCTATTAGTGCCCAGAACACTTCTGCTAAAATATTACTCTACAGATTCTAATTTCTTAGGAAGCTTTACTCATAAAATATTATGTCTCTCCTATTCCCACCAACACAGAAAGATAACAGTTGATACACTTTAGTTGTCTTTTTAAGCAAAACCTGTTCTGGGGATTATTCTTTAATTTTTTTTATCCAGGGCATGAAAAATTCACTCTCCTTTGACTAGGAAGCTACCGGGTGAGTGCCATCAATGTCTACATAATCTAAGCATTCTTTTAAAAGAGTGTCTAGACATTATGGTTATAACAATAACCTTCCAAACATAAATAAAGTGTAGAGCTATGCCATGCTTTAAGCCTGTGGTAGCTCCAGTGCCTCTGGGTTGCTCTCAGCTTTGCTAAATTACAGCAGACTGAGGGTGTCTCACTGCTGCTATTGGAAATCCTCTAGGTACCCATGAAACTGACCAGAATCGTGACAATTTCACGTTGCCACAGCTTGGAAAGCTCTCAACAGTAGAGTCAGACACTGGATCTGCTCACAGGAGAGGGCCCCAAAAAAGCAGATGGTGGATGGGGGGAAGCTGCAGCAGTGGTTGATTATCAGAGACCCACCACCACCACCGCAAAAGCCATGAGAGTGTGAATGCTGCTTCTCTCTTCCAGAAGCCAGAAGGACGCTCACATTTATCAGACACTTTCTACCTAGAGATAACAGAAGATGGAACCCAAAGTAGGGCTCATGGAGCCCCCTGGTAGCAATCCCATTAGCGCCCCCCTTCATAGCCACTGGGGGTTAGAGGAGATTTGACTTTGCACCTAGGTGAGACTCCTGGATTGGGGGAGGGGGCTCACTTTAATTTGGGCCTGTGTCTGAGGGTGTGGATAAGTGAATGGATGGGGTGAGGGTGTGTGAGATGGGGTACATGGATCTAGATGGGTGGGAGAGAGGGAATGACTGATGGGCTAAGTTAGACGAGAGAAGTAGGGTAGTATATAGAAAGAGTACACATAGGGGAGGAGGCAGAGCACATAGCTCAAGGAAAGAGAGAGAAAGGGATATAAAGATGGAGGGGCAGAGAAAGAAAAGGGCATGGAGACTGGAGACTGCAGGAAAGAAATGGGATAAAAAGTAGAGTGAAGCTAGGAAGGAATAGAAGGGCTGAGGAAAGCAAGAGAAAGATGGTAACTTACATTTAAAAATATACAATTGACAGTGTATACTATAAACAGTGACAACTGTAATTCTTTTAAATTGCAGGGAGTGTGGCTTTGGGGGGTGAGGGGTGGTCACAAGGCAAGTATTTTTTCCTCTGTCCTAGTAAGCTTACTTCTCAGGCTAGTGACTATTGAGTAGGTCTGTCTCCAAGGAACTTACCGGGTAGTTAGTTAATGCCAGTAAGGTGCCTTGTGGTTAAGGCCCTGGAACAAGATGTGGGAGATCTGGGTTCTCAGTTTTCTGGCTCTACCACAGGCTGGCTGTGTGACCTTGGCCAAATCATTCAATCTCCTCATGCCTCAGTTTCCCATCTGTAAAATGGAGATAATAATTCCCTACATCACAGGGGCATTGTGAGACTAAATCGATTAGTGTTTGTGAAGTGCTCAGATACTACAGCAATGAGCACCCTAGAAAAGTCTACAAACAAAGTGTTTTTTAAAGCTCTGTGTACACTACTAGTAAAGCTTAACTGGTTTTGTAATTGATTTAGTGCATCCAAGCCCCATGGCATGAAGAAGGCCAGATCCTATTTCCTGAGCAGTAATTGGCTAAAACCATATCAGAGTCAGAATCCTAGTTGGGGTTCTGCCTCCTTGCTCCCCCAGGGAAGTCTGACCACAGTTCTGTAACTCATTGATTGCGTGATTTATATTTTGAATGGGTATAATGTGGATACAGAGGGTAGTGGCCACTTCTAAGCTATAGTCACACATTGACTTAGGGCTTCTGATCCTGGGATTTGGATTCAGTTGACTGTGATGAGCATTTTATGGGCATGTGAGCTACCACACTGTAGTAAGTCTCGGTTTAATTCTTAGAATTTACAGACACCCTCTACTATCACCATATGGTTTGGAAATTCTACCAGCACACATGTCTGTGTGAACACACCGTAGCTGATTTTCTAAGCCACATGATGATGCAGGCCATGTGTCAAAGGGGTGGGGGAATGAGCCATTCAGTCCTATAGATCTGAATTAAAGATTTTCATTTATACTTGAAATGTGTGTATATATATATAGAGAGAGAGAGAAGTCTTTTCTGCTTGTCATTGACAATTAGTACCTTTAGAGAGAAATGAGCTTATAAAGACTGAAAATCAGTCCATGCTTCAGATTGCTTTGTTTTGGGGTGTGTTAAGCCTCCGATGTTGTTGGTAATTCCGAAGTGACAAGTTCTTATGTATAAAACACTGAGGAATTTATTAGATCTGTTAATCTCTAGGACATAGTCACTAGTTTGAAACTAGCTTTATATTATGCTCCTAGCTGATTTAAAGGGGGGGGAGTCAAACTCTTGGATGTAACTTTAGATCCTTCTCTAGCATTCTCTGTTTAAAAGCAAAACAAAAAACCAGCAGGATTCACCTTCTCAGATGGTCAAGGAAACATCTTAAGAAACATTTTAACAGTTTAAGAAAGATTCAAAGTGAGGATTTTTTTCCATCTGAGTTTAACTCCTGTTGGCAGCTATTAGTATAGTCTTTGTGCTTGAGCATCCTCAGAGATATGTATGGGTACTATAACCAGGGTGGTGGTAAATCACCTACCACACATTCACAATTCACACACATCAGTAGTAAATCATTTTATGAACTACGTGGCAGTGCCTGTCTATCTAAGAGTGGAACGTAGCCCTACATGAAAGAGCCACTGTCTAACTGGCTATATTTAATGTGTGAATAAAGCTGATACAGTTTGGAGGGAAATCTTTTCCAGATTGTACATTTCTATTTTCAGAAACAATAGCCAGTTTTTTATGTGTGACTCCGGTTTAAAAAAAAAAATTGTTTTCCCCCATGCGGGTTCTGCAGCAGCAGACCCTATATTCAGTGGTGTGCTAATATAATTGATGTCTATAGTTAAGAACAAGGAAATAAACAAACCACCATATTGATTTCAACTGCTATTAAAAAAATGCACCAGGGTTTGCCAAATAATAAAATAACAATTTTGGCAGGAGAAGACGTTTTTATTTTCAAGTTTCTAAAAGGATTTTGCAAACAAAAATCAGACTCTGATGGCAGTGAGCCAAAATCTGAAATGTACCTGGGTAAAACTCCCATGTACTTCAGCTGGAATTTTGCCTGAGTAAATAGTGAATTCAGAACTTGGCCTAGTAATAATTTTACAGCCCAAAAGGTATAAAGGACTGTACTTGACAGAATCTGTTCGACACTGCAACAAAGTTATTGCCTTGTATTTTTCATCCACCATCCCATCCTTCTCTGCAAGAAGTTAACCATAGTGCTCTGTTTCCTCATAACCTCACTGTGTTTAAGGTGGTTGTGTTCATTTCCTGGGAAACATACAGTGACCTGTTTGTGCTGGGTTGAGATTATGACCTTTTTACATAGGATGAGAAAGCAGGCTGGATTAGTATAAATCTGATGTTCCGAGGCTGCCGTTTCTTTCCTGTGGAGTAAGTTATTGGGATTCTTTTATCGCATATTCTGACATTCCATGTTTCAACAGGAAAATGTGGGGTAGCTGTATTGGTGTAGATCTTTCAGTAAATTACAATTAGGTTCTTTCAAAGCACATGTGTTTTATTTTATAGTGTGTAATGATGCAACAGTTCTGCCTTCTGAATTAGTTTGAGTCCAATACTGTTTCTTAATTTGTGGCTGAAGAGAACGAATGTCATTTAAAATGATATAATACAGTATTTGACTTATGCCAAACCCTGGATAAAAAAATGATTATGACTAGAATTGGTAATAAATTATACAGAGCAAAACTGAAACAGCATAAAGGAATTCACTGAAATGGTTGGCGACTCTAAGCGTTGTTAGTAGTTTCAGAAGGCATTTGCCATTCATGTCAGAGCTCTGCATTTAACTGCCTGAAATGTTCAAGTTCTAACAGGAAATAGGTACCTAAAACCTGTGTGATGTGGCATCCCTTGGAAATACCCCGAGGCCGTGAGCTGCTTCTTTTGAAGTCAGTAGTGGAGCGCCTATTGACTTCTGTGGGAGTGGGATCAAACTCCAAATGCTGACAGACTTAAAGATTTGCTAATAATTACAAGTGGCTGAATGATGCAAACGAATATCCAGGAGCATTTAGTTGAATTTTGAAATGAACTTGTCCTGTGCCCCTTTCATCAAACCTTTGCGTAATCCAAATGTTGTGGGAAGCAAATTTCAGCATTTGGGCCAGAAGCGATTACACGCTCATCCAATTGGTGAAGCAGAAAGAATGCCACATGACTTTACCAGGCCAATTGCAGCTGAGCAACACAGCTCCAAATTAGAATGTTCAGGGTTATCTGAGAGAGCAAAATGTAAAAAAATATTTAATCTAATAGCACATGTGAGGAAACTAGGGTTACCATACGTCCGGATTTTCCCAGACATGTCCGGCTTTTTGGGCCTCAAATCCCCGCCCGGGAGGAAATCCCAAAAAGCCGGACATGTCCGGGAAAATAGGGAGGGAGGGGCCGCTGGGGCCAGCGGTGCGGGGCCGGGGGCTGGCGGTGCTCGGCCGGGGGCCGGCACCCCAGGGCTCGAGCCGAGCCGGGCCGGAGACGCGCCAGAGCCTCTTGGCCTGGGCCGGCCGGCCGCCAGAGGGAGCCGCTCGGCCGGGGGGGCCGGACTGGGCCGCGCCCCCCAGCCCCTGCTGCCTGCCTGCTTCAGGCTTCCCGCGAATCAAATATTCGTGGGAAGCAGGAGAGGGGGAGGGGCAGGGGGGTGAAGCGTTCAGGGGAGGGGGCGGAGTTGGGGTGGGGCTGGGAAGGGGTGGGGCTGGGGCAGGGGCGGGACTGGGGGCGGAGTTGGGCCGGGGCCCCGTGGAGTGTCCTCTTTTTGAACACTTAAAATATGGTAACCCTAGAGGAAACTGATCTTTTTATGAAAAATTCATGAAGAGAGAAACGTTTGAAACAACCATATTGTTAACTGTGGATTATACACTCACTTCTCCTAGTAATGTATATAAGAGCCTGGTCCCCCAAAGACCCACAGATGTATTTTCACAGTACCATCTCCCTTCCTGATTTCTGGCCTTGGCTTGTATGCTGTATTCTTTGTCTACTTCAGTCTTTTTTTTTTTTTTTTTTCCTTTTCCTCTGCAAAGTTTTTCCTCCTCCTTGTCCTGCAGTGAAGTCACAAGGCCAGAATTTTACCTATCCTGTTTTGCAGGTACAGTTTTATCCCCCCACTTTTGAACTGATAAGGAGTTGGGTGCAAACAGTAATAGTTAGGCATCTTATACCAAGAGTAGGCACAGTATTTCCAGGGAGAAGTGCAAGTTTAGGCTGAATGCCATCTCATTTAAAAAACTAAACAAAACCCACCACCTTTTTGGTGTCCTTGTTTCTATACTTTAGCAGATGTTTCTTCTGCAATGCATGCTACATTTTTCACTACAGTTGATTTAACCCTATCATGCTTTGTTTTAATTTTTGATCAGCATAACTCCGCAGTGCCTTGCTGATCATCTGAAATCTAAGGCAACAGCATAACAGGACATTCAGTGCTATAATGGTTTGCAGTGCAGCAAAGCACGGCATTCTCTTCCTACTGGAAAACTTCACTTCTGCTAAAACCTAATTCCAGATTTCTTTGGAATGGTTTTATTAAATCAGTAATGTCACCACCGATGCGTGCCAGCAAACTTTTAGAAAAGACCCTATGACTCATAAGGGAAAAATACCAACCATCAATGTGGTTTCATTTAGTGATCAACCACAAACTACTGTATTTATCTTTATTCCGAAACAGTCTCAATTGATAAATATCTCTGATTATATGAAACATTCATATTGTCTGTAATTAAATATGGATGCAGCTAATCAAATTATCTGGCTAGTCCCTGTCCAAACTGGGAGCAAACCCAAATTGGTTACAAACACGTAGACTGGTACAGTTTCCGTAATCACTGTGACCAGGGTTTTTTTGTCTGGGAGCAGAGTTAGAACAATATTATCAAACATGAATAGACTATTCGGAGCCCTGTCTCTAAGGAAATTAAACTGTTGCTGAAAATGGTTTTCCACAATGACTCCGTGTGGATTTATTTTGAAAATGGGGAAAGTGCTAAGTGTAGATTGGGCAAAACCATTTTCAATACCATTTCAAAAAGTGGGACTGGGATTTGATGGGAGTGATAAACCAGATCCATTTCCTAGTGTAGACAAGATTGAGGGTGCATAACATGTTCCTAAGACTTTCATCTCTGTCAGCAATATTTGAATGAGGACAACCTTCCTTACTTATGTCGCCAGGGTGTTGTAGGGATTAATTCACTCATGTCTGTAAATGCTTTCAGCTCCTCAGAAGGCACTGTGGAAATGCAAAGTGTATTAATATTGCTGTTATGATTAACATGCCGAATAGCCAGGTAGTGCACAAGGTAATGTCTAGCTATATTTATAGCTTGGCCATAGAGGTCAGATTTTCAATTCAAAAGTTTACAACTGTTATCATTTTTGTGGGAAGTTGAGCTACTGGGAATTTTCTCAGACATTTTTGTAGCCCTGCAAACTTTTGCTTAATTGGCAAACATTTTCACTGCAGGCACCGCAGAAATTCTGTAAAGTGAAAACAAGCTGTTTTCTCTCTTTTTATATGGTTACTAAAAAAAAAAAAAAAAGAGTGGAAATCAGTTAAAATAAAGAGAAAAGCTGTCCTCAAATACAGTTTGAGCCCTTCAGGTGTGGGCAGTTTAACAGTCACAATGATTCATGGGGGGTCCTGCTTCTTGTGGTCCATGGATACCCCATGGCCTCTCTCAAGCATGGGAAACACCCATCCTTTCATTGCCTGGACACGTGGAAAGAAAGACATAATTCAAGGGATGTGGCTTAATTAAGCCACAACTTTATTATTTAACTCATCTGGGAACTAACAGGGAGTAATCCATACTGTGCAGGTCATGATTCCTTCCTCAATCATTTCCACCAGGTGGGGGGATGGTCCTCAGCCCCCCAACCTCTACAGGTGGTCCCAGCCCATTGCTGGAACCCCACTGCTCTCTCTTCATATTGAGGGGTAAGGAGCTGCAAGCAGGGAATTCTCTCCTTGCTGTGCCAGACATTAGGAGACCCGACTCCATCCCCCAGCCTCTTTAGGGGACGCTTTTCCCTGAGCCCACTTCCAATCCAGTTTATCTGGGAATGAGTACCTGCATTGGACATCTACCACCTGCTACGTTGTGACATCTTGAACCCTAACTCCTGATATACACCACCAGGTCCTGCAGCTGCTGCAGGGAAGGTGAAAAACCCTTCCCTGCCCTGGCCATTCTGATGGTGAGGGAAAATTCCCTTCCCAGTCCCAAATGAGGCAAGAAGCACAATGCCCCCCCCAGGGCGCCCACCCCCCCCCCCCCCCCCCCCCCCCCCGTCCTTCCCCCCAGATCCCTTCCCAGCTATCTTCTTCCCAATTCACAAGGGTGGGGGAAACCTTAAAGGAGCCTCCATCCTTTTTTCCTGCCAGTCCAGATGAAGTTCCCCTGCCTTGCATTTTGTGGTCATTGTCTGCATCTTCCCATCTGTTACAGACCCATCCCTATTCATAGTTAGTGCATTGACGACTCTGACATCATCAATAGAGCATGGAGTGGGACTAAAATGGGGTTTGATGGTAATAGGTGTTGCAGCTGGCTTTCTTCTCCATTACCATGAGTTTTCTGACCTCCATTGCCACAAGGAACATCGGTAACAAGATCACGCTTAAACTTGGGTTCCCATTATGTCAGCAGGAGCTGTTGTTAATCTCAAGTGATCCATGGAATTTTTGTGAATTACAACAAAAATAACATTGTGAATGTTCTGAGCTAAATCTTCGATCATTTGAGACCTGCACACATGTACAAAAACTAGGTACACACCTCTACACTGCATTTGCACATGCAAGCCAGGTCATCACACAGATAGCATTCCCTTTACAAGCATATCTGGGGGTTTTGCACCTGCAAATGCATGTGAAAATGGATGGAATTTTTGGGCATAACCATTTGCATTCTGAACATTTGGCTCTAGGGTTTAGTATCTCAAAGGTGTTATGAAATGTAATGTTTGTGTTATACAACCTGAAATGTACCTTCTCAGCATTTGAAATAGGGGTCTTTGAGGGGACAATAGGAGCAGTGGGCCAAGTTCTGCTCGCATTTTATACTAGTGACACCATTGGAGTTGCACTGATATAACTAAGAGCAGAATTTGGCCCATACTTTTTAACACCATTGAAATGTACTGGAACTGGAGAGCTTCTGCAGAGACGTTTTGTGGAAAGTGCTATTTTGCTACAATAAAGCAAAATATGGACAGTCTCTCCTGAACTGGGACAGTTGGAATTTAGGCTTTTAGAGCCCAATCCTGCATCGTGGAAGCCAATGGAAACTTTGCCACTGATGGTCGTGGGCACAGAATGAAGCCTTTAAGGAGCATATGTTCTTGCTCCTTGTATAGAATTCCTCCTGAGATCCATTTGTGTGTGCAGAGCAAGTCTGAATATTCCCCAGAACAACTGATTAGAAATGAAAGTTTGAGGTGATCTGATTAAGGGAACATCGGTACTGGAGCTGGAGGAGTAATTTCCAGCTCAGATAGACATACCTGTGCTAGTTCTAACTGAGCTCACACACTAACAATAGAAATGTAGAGGCACAGCAGGAGGGACTAGCTGCCCCAAGTACAATCCCTTCCAAGATGCTAGGTATGTACTAGTGGTAGTGGCTAGCCCAGGGGTCGGCAACCTTTCAGAAGTGGTGTGCCGAGTCTTCATTTATTCACTCTAATTTAAGGTTTTGCGTGCCAGTAATACATTTTAACGTTTTTAGAAGGTCTCTTTCTATAAGTCTATAATATATAACTAAACTATTGTTGTATGTAAAGTAAATAAGGTTTTTAAAATGTTTAAGAAGCTTCATTTAAAATTAAATTAAAATGCAGAGCCCCCCGGACCGGTGGCCAGGACCCGGGCAGTGTGAGTGCCACTGAAAATCAGCTCGCATGCCGCCTTCGGCCTACCCCTGCCCTTCCTGCTGCCCTGGCTCTGCTTCTATGTTTAGTGCACTACCTTCATTAGTTCTAGAGCAGAGGTGGGCAAACTACGGCCCGCAGGCCACATCCGGCCCATGGGACTCTCCTGCCTGGCCCCGAGCTCCTTGCCTGGGAGGCTCGCCCCTGGCCCTTCCCCCGCTGTTCCCCCTGCCCCGCAGCCTCAGTGCGCCGCGCCGCCGGCGCAATGCTCTGGGCAGCCGGGCAGCACAGCTGCAGAGCCACAGCCTGACCTGGGCTCTGTGCTGCGCGGTGGTGTGACTGGCTCCAGCTGGGCAGCACGGCTGCCTCTCCTGGTGCTCTGGGCGGCGCGGCTGTAGCACCGCCAGCCACCAGTGCACCAGGCAGTGCAGTAAGGGGGCAGGGAGCAGATGGGGTTGGATAGAGGGCAGGGTGGTGGACAGGGGGCAGGGCGGTCAGAGGGCAGGGAACGGGGGTTGAATGGGTGCAGGAGTCCTGGGGGGCAGTTAGGAAGGAGGGGGGGGTTGGATGGGGCGGCGGGGAGCAGTCAGGGGCAGCAGTCAGCGAGAAGGGGTGGTTGGATGGGGCAAGGGTCCCGTGGGGGAAGTCAGGAATGAGAGGAGGGGTTGGATGGGGAGGCAGTTGGGGTGGGGGTTCCGGGGGCGGTCAGGGGACAGGGAGCAGGGGAGGTGGATGGGGCAGGGGTCCTGGGGGGACCATCAGGGAACAGGTGGGGTTGGATGAGGCAGGAGTCCTTGGGGGGGCATCAGGGGGTGAGAAGCGGGGGCGAGGGCCATGCCTAGCTGTTTGGGGAGGCACAGCCTCCCCTAACTGTCCCTCCATACAATTTTCAAAACCCGATGCGGCCCTCAGGTAAAAAAGTTTCCCCGCCCCTGTTCTAGAGTATGACTACTCAAGCTGGAAATTACACCTTCCAACTCCACTGCAGACATACCCTAGAGGATTAGCTTAATAAATATAGAGTATACATGAGTATTGTCTTTGGATTCCAAAGAAACATTGATTACTTTACCTGACCATTTGCTACCTAGGTGCTTGCTCAGCTGTTTTTGCCATTGACTTCAACAGGAGCAGGATTTGCTCCTTCAGTCTACACAGAATCCATCATCAAATCACTTGTACCCCCGCCCCAAAGGAATATTAAATTTCCTTTTAAAGAACCAAGAAAAATGGAAAGAAGCAAAACATGTTGTAAGAAGAGCGCTGGAACCTTGAGTTGCACAAAATTGCTTCTTATTCTACTGGACAGTTGGAAAGAACAACAGTTGAGTCAATGCTGAGGAGTCTGTTCCTTTCAGAAAATGTTTATCCTAGGGCTGTGGCAGTTGACATGTTTTTAACCTTTTGTGGGTTGCACAACTTTCAGGTGCAGAATGGGAAAATAGCTAATTGCTCAGAGGCGAAAGAGGAGTTTTAATTAACGGCAGTCATGCAACCCTTCATGCCAAGCAGTTATTCCCCATAATTGGTGTGCTGCCCATTTGTTAATCAGGGCCATGTTTTCCAGATTTAAACACCAGAAAGAAAACAGTGCTATACAACAGGCAAGTGTATTCGATTCCAAACTTGGAACTGGTCTGAGAAATCAGCATCTAATTTTTTCCATAATCTATTCAAGCCCATATTGCTGGTATCCTTAGAAACTGAGATTTGTTTTACCTAGTCCTTCACATAAATCACAGAGCGACAAAGAGTCCTGTGGCACCTTATAGACCAGGAGTCAGCAACGTTTAGCACACGCCTCACCAGGGTAAGCACCCTGGCGGGCCAGACCAGTTTATATACCTGCTGATGTGGCAGGTTCGGCCGATCATGGCCCCCACTGGCCGCGGTTCTCTGTCCCGGGCCAATGGGGGCGGTGGGAAGCGGCGCGGGCAAGGGATGTACTGGCCGCGGCTTACCGCCGCCCCCATTGGCCCAGGACGGCGAACCGCGGCCAGTGGGGGCCGCGATCGGCCGAACCTGCCGCGTCAGCAGGTAAATAAACTGTCCCGGCCCGCCAGGGTGCTTACCCTGGTGAACCGCGTGCTGAACGTTGCCGACCCCTGTTATAGACTAACAGATGTATTGGAGCATATGCTTTTGTGGGTGAATATGCTTATGCTCCAATATGTCTGTTAGTCTATATGGTGCCACAGGACTCTTTGTCGCTTTTTACAGATCCAGACTAACACGGCTACCCCTCTGATAAATCACAGAGACCATGCAGGTTGTTTTCCTCTCAGCTACAGCAGTGTAAATCAGGAATAACCCTTTAAATCCATGGAGTTACTCTGTTGTAAAACCAGTGTGACACAAGGACTGGGCCATGTTTAGCTTTAGGGCCCTAGGTGGGAAAAACTGCTGAAACATCTGATTTTCTTGAGTCACATCTTGTACTGTGACACAACTGATTTTGTGCTGCATTTTGCTGCGCAGCTTCCAGAATGTGCTCGCTGTGATGCTGTAGAACTAAGGGGGAGTTGGACTAGATGAGCTCCTGAGGTCCCTTCCAACCCTGATAGTCTATGATTAACCTGTTGTATAATACTTAAGGCAAACTGTGCCTCGTTTCCATCACTTCTATTCTGTTCTGAGTATCTTACATTTTAAGTAGCTAATCAATTTTATTCCTTGAATTGACACAAAAAAGCAGTTAAAGAGACACTGTCAAAATGAACAGACCTACAATTGGAACTAATTTAAAATAACAATCCTGATTCGTGTGTATATGTAAGGGCTACAGTCTAGCAAAACTCCCAGCTTCTCAGGTATGTCTGCAGTACCACAGCACAGTTGTGGAACTGCAGCTTCGCTGCTGTGGTGTAAATGCTTTGGAAGAGGTTTTTCTGTCTATGTCGGAAATGCACCTCTCTGCAAGGTAGCTCGGTCAACAGAAGAATCCTCCTGTGTAGACCAGGCCCCAGATGGATACCTGATGACTGGCTAGTTTGTTTGCAGTCAGAGTCACACCCCTGCACTCCGCCAATGAGCAGGAAGCTTTTTGGGAATGGGGTGTGCTAGGATCCTGCAAGAGGTGGCGTTTTGTAAATGTGTTAAAAGTGCTTTTCACAGCCCTGCAGAGGGTAAGCCTGGATCTTATTGTTTTAATGATTGAAGCCCTAATGTTGCTCAGCATCGGAATGGCCATGTGTGCCCTCAGGACTTGTTCTCGGCTCCTTGGAGCTAAGCTCAGTGAAAAATTCTCTAAGTGGTCATGATAGGGTTAATGGGGTTACCCAGAGTATTATGGGATGGAGCCATGCCCCATTCCTCCCTTACTTCCTGTTTGTTTAGTCAGTAGGAGCCCTCCCCATCCCCATTTGATACAGTTGAATAAATGGGCCCAGCCTCCAGTCCTGTAACTAGACGTACTTTAGTTGCATTGAGCAGGCCCTTTACAGAACAGAGAGTATGTGACATCTGTGCTAGAACAGGCAGCTCACCGGCTCTGCAATCTTCCTTACGCTGTCCCCAACCCTTATCTGCAGGTGCTATCTCTGCTACGGAGAAAATCCAGGCCTAGATGGCTAACATGGGGGCTGTTGTAGTGTTTGCGCCTGTTTGCTGGGAAATGGACTGGCACCACCAAGTTCATTTTGCACAGGTCAGCTACCAAATGTTAATGCCTTTTGGGGACCTGATCCTGCAATCTTCTCTGATCCCCATATCTGATATATAATACTTCCGGGAGAGTTTGGGGTGTGCAAGGAAGGCAGGATCTTGCCTAGAAAGGGTCTTTAGCCCATTCCCCAGTCTCCCATCTTATGTAAGCATCATTACTCCCTTGAGAACAGAGTAACTTTGCCCTATTGACCAGGACAGTGTCCCTTTATCTGGGGTACATCAAACACTAAATTTTCATTTTCATATTTTCATTTTTATTACGCCCAGTCATTCTCAGATGCTGTTTCTGCGTCTGTATTTTGGTGGATGATATATGATGTGTTTGGAGTTCTTGCAACAGCACTTCAGGGAATTGTAGTTTTACTGTGGACATTTTGAAGTGCTAGATACAAATTTCAGCCAAGTGGTGCTAAAAATAAATGCTCAGATCACACATTAAAATTCTGGAAAAGGAGAGAAATCAACAATTAAACAATTATGATATGTTTAATGGAAACACAGATGGTCACATTAGTCATACTTAGCAAGGCTCCCACTTCGAGCTACACTAAACTTAATGGGGTTGATTCTGTTTTCTAATAAAACAAACTCTACACAAGGTACCAACTTATTAAACTTTTATTTTGAAATTGCAGCTCTGATTTGATAAATTAAACCAGACCTCCCTAATTGCTGACAGTTCCGTTCTTGTGTCATTGGGGCTAGTAGGAGTTGGTTTTGGGTCAGTCTGAAAACATTTTTGTTTCTTTGAATTACACTATGAGAGATCAGGGAAAAAGTTAAACTCGCCCTTCCAGCTTATCTTTAACCTTCTTTTCTGCCCTGCCTGCTCACTCCATTTCAGGATGTGGATATACACCTTGCTAGATGTACAGAGTAATCTGGTATGAAGTTACTCTCTGCTTTCAGGCTTTGGTGGGAAAATCTATGCTTAGTTTTTGTCTGAACAGTCGTTATCTTGACAGATAGACATAGTGATTTCCTAAAAATTACTACTCATATAACAAAGAGCAGATGGAGCAGATGATGTAAATAAGAGAATTCTGATGCATTAATAAATTCATCTGCCCTGGCTATGCTGATACAAAACTGGCTATCGGCTTTCAGTTATCTAATCATTCCCTGCCTTCGCAGGAACTGAATTGACAGGAGATGAATTTGAATACCAAGAAGACTCACCCTTGAGAAATCCAGGATCACACTGATTCATGAACACTCCCTTTAGTGCCCGTTTGAATGGTGTGGGTCCTGAGCGGCTGTAAATCAGTGTGGCTCCATTGTGACTTAATTTACAGAAGAGACCAGCAAACGTCTGCTTTTCTTTTATGTTCTCATTGCCAGAGCGGTTTGTTTGGTTACTAAGGCAAGATCTCTAAAGGTATTTAGGCTCCTAGCTTCCATTGATTTCAGTGCAGGTTAGGAGCCTAAATACCTTTGTGGAGCTGGGCCTAACTTTTTACTACAGGTTAGAAGAGGGTCTCACACTTCATTGCATCTGTAGGCTTAGCTCATAACCCTTACCAGGAGCATCTTGCATTCCTCCATTCCCCCCCCCCCCCACCCCGTACAAGCTTCCTGCATGCCACCCTCCCATTCCCCTGTATTTCAGGGACTCCCTGCAGCCTCCCCCCGTCCCTTGTGCCAGGGGCTCTGTGTCCCCTTCTCCCATACCAGGATCCCTCATTCCCCCCAATGCCCAAGGGCTTTGTGTAACCGTCTCTCCCCCATGCCAGGGACTCTGTGTGTCCCCCATGACCCCCCCCCCCCCATCCCATTGCCCCCCCCCCTCCCCCCCCCCCCATTTTCACTCCGCCTCATGCCAGGGGATCTGTGTTACTCATATTCCCCCACCCCCCCATACTGCTGTCCCTCTTTCTCCTTCCCCATGGCAAGGGCTCTGTGTGCCCTCTTGCCCCCATGCTAGAGGCTCCATGTACCCCTCATTCTTCCCCTCCTCCATACCCATTTCCCCCCATACGAGGGGCTCTGTATGTCTCCCCCCCCCTCTTTTCTGTCTGACAGGTAAGTCATTCAGGCTGTCAACATTTTAAACTCCACTGAGACATGGGTATAAGTGGGGGGTTGTTGTGCTGCCATCGATCAGTCTTTGATCGATTGACAATTACAGAGGTGTTGAAGTTGGTGATTGTACTGCCAGAGCTGCGTGTGCCCCCGTTTCCCAGCTATTAGACACAACCCTTGGCAAGACAAGCTTGTTTTGTTTTGTTTTTTTACTAAGTAGAGATGGTGACTAATAGGAACGGCGGAGGAAAAACCAGCAGCGATGAGAGTGTACTGACCAGATCTGAGCATCATGAACCTTGGGCCCAGCAAATGCAACCCCTCAAAATGGGTTATTGGCAGATTCTGAAAAACGAATCCAAGACTTGGCATACTCGTTGATATTTAGGGCTCTGAGATTTGTGTGATCCTGGATCAGGGCAGGGCATGGCACGGTTTGTCTTTTGCTATCTAATCCACCCACCACTCTTTGTAGGAGTGGGAGAGGCGTGGTGATCCACAACTATGTGCATCCACTGATTAGCCAAACCCTGGTGGGGTGGGGGGGCTCAGTGGTCACAGAGGTTAGGGCAGCCCTGAGGTTTAAGTAGAGGCACAGAGTGGCTCTGCTACTGCTTCTCATCCCTGGATCTTGCCAGCCCACAACAAGAAGGGCCCTGTTCTGATCCCCTTCACTAAGGCTTGTCTCAGGACAGAGGATTTGGCTTGTTGCAGGGGAGGGGGAGACTCCTGAAAAGGATCTTTCAGAATTTACCAACCAAGTTAACTTTCTGTTCATTTTCTGAGAACCCCAAACCTAGCACTAGCATTTCCCCCCGACCTCAGCTCCATGCCTTAAGGGGGCTCAGGCCAGTGAGGAGCTGGCCCAGAAAGAGGAGATCTCTGGAGGCTAATTTGCATACATTCCAAAACAAAGACTTGCAAAGCAGTCCCCCTGCAAGCCCAGCATGTGCAGCACTGCCCTTCCCCGCTGCCTCTGCTTAACACTTTGCAGGGTGTTTACTTGGTGTCCTCCTGGGGAGGAGAGGAATGAACATTGGAGGGGTGAGTTCAAACCAGCTGTCTGCACTGCCGAATGTGTTCTGACTCAGCTGTGGTCACCCTAGCTTGGGTTGTTTCCAGTGAGTTTATGGGGGGAAAACCCTTGATCCCAAGTTTGTCTCTTAAGGCCAGATCCTGCACTCCATACTCAGGCAACATTTCTATTGAAGTGAGTGGGAATTTTCCCTGCTTAAAGACTGACTGACTGGGCCCATAGAGGATTCTGTTATTCCTGAGTCAGAGAAAGCGGTTATTATAATGTTGAATAGGAAACACTGTTCTGACAAAGCCCTAAACTGATGTTAAATACTCTGCTCCTGTTTGGTTACTCTGCACAACACACCTGCGAGGTAGGCAGTCGTTGCTATCTCTGTTATGCTGACGCCCCGAGGCTAATGACTTGCCAAAGGCTAGAGGGAGTCCATGTCAGCCAGCGGCTGCAATTTACCTACTCCTCTGCTCAGACCAGTAGGCCTCCCCTCTGTCTAAGTAACACAATATTTTGTGTTGTACCATCATTTGCGAACCTTGTAAATACAGAGCCAATCCCACCCTCAGGCACTTGAAGTCAGTGGGAGTGGCATGGGTGTGGCAGAAGGCAGAATCTGGCCCACAGCTGGAATTGAACAGAGGTGGATTAAGACTAGATTGGGCCTGGATCCACAGACATTTGGGGGGGGAGGGGGCAAAAAACATTGAGATGCACACTCCGGATTCTTCCACCTGCCCCCTTCCCCCCGTCACACATAACTCATGGTTCTTCGCTCCACACAGCTGGATACTTTGTTGGCTCCATCCCACACATTCTTGTCTTCCCAGCCTCTCTCTCTTTCTCCTCTTCCCCCAGCTCCCCCAGGGAGAACGAGATCCTCAGCTGCGTAGTTCCATTAAAGTCAGTGCAGTTAGACTGATTTACACCAGCTGAGGATCGGGCCCATAGACTGAGTCTCTTACTGATTCTCTTCTTCTGCATCCAGGGGGACCTTACCCCAAGGATACTGCCTTGTTCCAGCTCTGGGCCTATCATGGCTAACATAGGGTAGATAGTCTGTTGTCTAATAATTTCATTCACTTGCGGGGTTAGCTGCCGCAGAGGGAGGGGCTCCCCGGGCGGGGTTAGCTTTCGCGGGGGGGGGGGGCCCCCCGGGCGGGGTTAACTGCCGCGGGGGGGGGGCGTCCCTGGGCGGGGTTAGCTTTCGTGGAGGGGGGGGTCTCCCCGGGGAGGGGTAGGTGGGGGGGGGGGGGGGGGTTAGCGGGGGGGGGGGGGGGGGCGCGCAAGGTGGAAGTTTCACCTGGGGCTTGAAACTTCCTTGCACCGGCCCTGCCCATATCCAAGGATGTGTGACTGTCCACCCCCAACTGGGCCAGCTCGGAAGGACCTGTTTGACATGTGTGTTTAGGGAGTTAAAAAACATTCAAAGCCAACAGTAACAAGGTTAAACAGTGTGTTCGGTATTGGACTCAATCTGAGCAAAGCCAAGGGAGCCCTGTCAGCAGCAGCTGCCTTTACAAACGAGGAGGATGCAACCTCTGCATTAGAGTTGCCGGGCCATCTTTGCATTGCCCTTCTCTGCACCTTTTGTCACACCAGGAGATCACTGGCTGGACAAGGCCAGAGGGGCAAATAAGTGAGGGAATGACAAAGTTTCAGCTTGTCTGAGGTGCATTGAGCCATTGACTTTAAATTCTAAATGTAATATTCCAAAGCACTCTTTGTCCCTCTTATTTACCTCATTTGCTGCTTGCTTGTATTTAGTGTGGTTTTTCTCTAACTTCTGTATGTCTCCAATCTGCTGAGAAGCTCATCTCATCAATGAGGCTTCTGCTCTGTTCCCCTCTAACAATTTGTTGTTTGTGCCTTCAAGAAACATTATTTACAGATTGCTGCCTGCAGCACTTTTTAAAATGTTTTGAAGGAAACAACACACCGCCTTGTTCTCAGTTTGTAAACAGTCCCCAGTTAAAGATGCAATTTAAAGGGACACTGTCATGTAGAGTAGGCCCAAATTCTATTTTGTGAATTTATATGTATGTATGTATTTTCCGATGTGAGACTCCCTCCATTGCTCTTGCTGAAGCTGTTCCTCTCTGGATAAATAATGAAAACGTGATGGGAGCAGGATGATGAGACCCAGGGTCTCCCAGCTTGGTGCCCGTACCACTGGACTACAGAGTCAGTCTTATTCTCTTGGGCCCCAGGACTATTCCATTGTGGATAAACACTTGCTCCAATCACTCTTGCATTATCTATCCAGAGTGGAGGGAGCCCCACCACAGAAAATCCCCTGGCTCAATGATCAGAGCGTTCTCCCAAGAGGTAGGATTTGAACAGGGGTCTCCTTTTTTCCCCCTCTGGCAGAGAGGGGGGACTTGAATCTAGTCTCCCACATCCCAGATGGATGCTCTTATGACTGGGCTAAAAGTTATAAGGTGGGTGGAAGTACCAGCATCTCCTCCAGCCATTTTGTGTGGACCAAGGCAGGTGCCTAACTCAATCTCTCAAGGTGTGATTTAGGCACCCAAGTCACTTGACTCCAGGAGTGGGGTTCCTATTTGTGGATAGCTAAGCAGAACTAGGTGCCTCTCTGTAGCCTGGACTTAGGCTCCTATTGTGGAGAAGTGTAAGTGGGACTCATCAGCTGACCCATGTTAGGGAACGCCGTGCTTGAGCAGCTACCTTGTATTTTAATCCTAGGTTAAGACTTTTCTAATGTGTGCTCGAACCTTGGGCTGTGTCATTGTGACTGCAGTGCGCAGACCTGAGTCAAAGTAACCATATTCCCCACATCTTCTCCCCCAAAATATGGCCACTCTAGCCCTAGGACCATGGTACACTGTGGGAAAACTTTACTGCCCACCCTGTACATTACCAGGAAGCAGTTCGCTTTGCAAAAGGCTTGATCCATTTGCTCTCCATTGCAAACCCAGGAGGCTCTCTGATCGTGTGCTTGCAGGTCGGGTATCAGAAGAGAATGGTTTAATGCTGACCTGAGCTGTTGCCCTTTGCAAAGGGGAAGTGGCTTCTGTTTTCAATAAAGTGGACTGCAGATTGTTGAGACACAGAGAGCTAAGGAAGTTGTCCCACGGAATTGTGGGATATTTCTGGCTGATTCGTGGGACCCGAGTCAAGCGGGGCTGGATCGTGGCTTAACTCATACTTGGACCTTCCAGTCCTGCAGCCTACTGGGACCCTGGGTTCAAGCCCTGGGTTAGCACAATTGCAGTGTAGATGCAAAGGGGTTTAGGCTTGAGCCCATACCCTTAGGTACTTATCTCTTCCCATTTGTTGTATAGAGAGTTTGGGCACCTAACTCGGCTTGGTGGTTTCTGTGATGTTGTGCCTGTGATTTTCCAGGTGTCTAAAAGTTGGGCATCATGATATTCGGTGATGCAACACCTGAGTCCCTTTGTGGATCTCACGTTTAGTCTCAGCTGCATCTCACTTTCCCCAACTCTAAAATGAGGAAATTACTATATGATAAATAATAACCTGGACCCTCATGCTCTGGTGATGAGCACTAAAGCAATGCCTTATATAATAACAGTACCTATCCCACAGGGCTTTTGTGAGGCTTAATCAATTTGAGTCTTTAAAACACTTGGACATCCTCAGAAGGAAAGTGCTGGGTAAGTGCAAAGTCCTGTTGTTATAAGTATTAGCAGCTCACAGTGGTAGCAAACATGACCTCAGAGCATCATTGTCATAGAATCAATTTTCTATGCGCAACACTTCATCCTGTAACCTTATTTCGCAAAACCTCCCTCCCTCCAAGTCATTACTAGTAAAAAAGGTATTTAATAAACCCACAACAAATTGTTGATTGAACTTGTCAGATTGCACAGCTTGAAAATCTCACCAAGGGCTTGGTTTGAGAGAACAAAGGGAGCATTGTCTCAAGATTTAAATTAGAATAAACTGTCTCTGAGGTCAAAAGTGATAGTTTTCATAACCAATAGTCTCAGGCGCATTTTCCTCCCACTGCTCCAGGCCAGGGCATTGACTCTGAGGTTATAGAGAAAGCTGGATGCAAAGGTGGGGTACACCCTGTTTGGGTGGGCAGAATCAGAAGTGCAGATGTATAGAGGGGCCAGCACCACACACTTAATCATAAGTAGGAACAAAGAACAGTTAAAGATCACCTTTCATCCTAAAGGATCCTGAACTGCGCTTTGCACTTCTCAGGATCCAGCCCCTGGAAAATAGTCCCATCTGGGTTAGAGCAGTGGTTCTCAACTGGGGGAGCGGGGCCCCCTGGGGGGGCCGTGGGCAAATTTTGGGTGGTCCACCAAGCAGGGCTGGCATTAGACTCATTGGGGCCCAGAGCAGAAAGCTGAAGCCCTGACCCCCACCACCCGGGGCTGAAGCCAAAGCCTGAGCAATTTAGCTTCGTGGGACCCCCTGTCGCATGGGCTCCCAGGCAATTGTCCTGCTTGCTACCCTCTAACCCCGGCCCTGGCTTTTATATGTAGAAAAACAGTTGTTGTGGCACAGGTGGGCCATGGAGTTTTTAGAGCATGTTGGTGGGGGGCCTCAGAAAGAAAAAGGTTGAGAACCCCTGGGTTAGAGGGCAGTAGGTAGGGCACTTATGGGGGGTAGGGAGGAAAGACGACAGAATCTTTGTCAAAAGACACATCCCTAGTCTTATGAAAAGTGTCTTGGGATTTTCGATCTCCTGATGGAACTTCAGTATTTAAGGGCTGAGCTGAAGGACACGGCTCACCTCCTTTCCCCCCATGTGAACATCGTGGATCTCAGTTTACTTACTGCAGAAGACAAAGGGCTGAATTGTCTCTGCTAGGATTTGAACCTGGTGTTGTAAGGTACCGAGGTGTTTCAGAGGTGAACCATTCCCATGTTGTATTGATATTGCACGTTTTTATGTTATGTGAGTTTGTCCCAGGAAAAATAGGGGAACGGGCTGCACTGTCAGTCTTCGCAAATCCTCCCCGCAAACCCACAGTGGTCAAGTACGCCAGCAATAAAGCCAGCTTGACTCATAGAAATCTAGTGGTAGCTAAAAATTAGGGCTTCCACCACACACCATCACACTGGGAACTACCATTTCAAGAGATCAGTCAGTTGGTTTAGTGTTTCTTACCCAGCCTGAAGAACCATCTCTGTTTGTTTCTGGTCAGGGACAGTCAGAGAAGCCTCTGTGTGCCTGGTACTAGATTGAAACAGCCTCTGTTGAATGGTGAGTGAACAATGATCTGCTCTGTGAACAAACAATTCCTTTCCCAAAATGATGGAATCATCAGTATTACAGGCACCAAAGGGGGAGGCAGGAGGACGTGTAGGCATGATTTCCGTGCTCTGATCGTAACTGTTACAGAAACAACACAGCAGTGTTTTCTTTATTCGCTCAGCAAAAACTTCCCTTATGTCCATAGGTATAATTATGGTAGAGGCTAGAGTCACTTGGAGACAAATACTCTGGTGATTAACCAAATCACCAGTTCTCCTAAATAGTTTTAAACAGAGCAAGTTCTGTTAAAAAGGAGAAAAGTGACATTTGCAAATGGATTCCATAATGGTATAAATGAAAGCAAAGATTCAGAAGGGACTTTGAAGTGAAGGGAATAATCCTATTTGGTTTGGCCAGTAATGATTTACATGGTTAGGACTGAAATCTTAACTTGTATGATGCTCCTCAATGTTTCGATTGGTGGTTTACTTTTTGGTGTGAATTTAGTGCATGTGAAAGGTATCAAGTAGGTATCCCTGAAGAATGATGTCCTCACTCTATCACAGAATCGGTACAGTGTGGGTAAGCATCCGCCCTATGCCATCAACATGCTGTAGTCCATGTGTGGGGAGTAAGAGGATTGAGTTTCCACGTCCAGTCAATCCTTGGCCTCTCTGCTGAGTCTGCTAGTAAGGATTCCAAATGGTGCCCATCGTGGTGTTGGCCATGTGGACATTTGACTATTAGGAACTGGACTGGGACCCCTAAATTCCCCTCACATAAGTCACTGAATGATCATCAGATGAGAACTTCGCTGCCACCCTAAGCTGGATTTGAACCAACAATTTAATAATAATAATATTTTGCACTAATATTGTACCTTCTGTAGGAGGCTTTCAACATGCTTTATAAGGCTGGATACATATGAATATTACCATCTTATAAACAGCACCACTGAAGTGGAAAGGGTTACATCTCCTTATCAGTTCCATGTGTTTGGCTAATTATTTTAATTAAAAACAGAGAAAATTATTCAGACTGTTTCAATTTTTTCAGTGATTTCCCCTGGTGTTGAAAATTGCATCGACGCACACTGTTCAAGGGGTGATGTAAAATGGAATGAATGCTCCTTTTAGCTGCTATGAATAGAGGGTCCTCAGATCAATTAAGTGTTGACTCTATAATTGCTGTAGGATTACGCATTTCTGTTATTTTTTTCCCAATCCTCTAAATCATAAATTAACAAATATTTCAACACTCCATAGAACCTTTCAAACCGGTGACAGCTGAATAAAATCACATTTATTTGGATGAGACCTTTATTGTAACCAGCAAAGTGGCTAATAACCTTCCTAACAATTCACCCTTTTTTGGTCTGTTCAGTCTTTCCGTAGTTTTGCAATGTTGAGTTTGCTTTTAGCTGCTTCTAGAAAGGGCTTAAATAAATAATTGGCCCAGAAGTTTTCTCCACTGTGGTTAAATGGTGTTTCTGAAAAAGCCCTGCTACACATTTAGCCACATCTGCTCCTCTCTGCCTGCCGTTGGTGTCGGAGGAATTACTCATTAAAGTGAGTAATGCATGGGCAGTGGTGGCCCCTGGGATTATAGAGCTTCTTACCTCTAGTTTACCAGTGTGAGTCTAACCCAGATCCTCCGTCTATTGCCAAGCGGAGAGCTGTCCATATTCCAAAATTCCAGTTGATAATAAGTACCTTTGTCAGTATCAGCACAGAGTCTGAGAGCCAAATGGACCAACTGCCTGCTTCTAGAAGTGATCCCTGCCAGTCATGGTGAAGGTGACCATGCTGTGAGGTAGCTTTTACTCCTGCTGTCCATTTTGTCTCTTTTGTGGCTAAAGGAGTTCCGTCTCTAGGATGACCAATCCTGCATGAGTGCTCCATTCAATTAAAGGACTGTTTTATTTCTACCAAGAAATCCCCTCTCCTCTAAAGTAGAGAGGCTTCGATGTTCGCCATGAAATCCCAAGTAGTTATCGCTGTTTCCCTCTCTGTGCCAAGCGGTTAGTTCACGACACATGTTCTTTAATAGGAGCAGTTTAGCACTTGTCAGAATGACCACAGGCTTCTTTGTAGAGGTTACAGGCCAAGATTTGGCTGCAGGCACAACAGGTCACCTGGAAAAATGGGCACAGGCATGTTGCATTTGCAGGTCTTTCCTCTGTAACCCACTGGTCCATGGGTCTTGTGTCCCCCTCTGTGCCTGATCCACATAGGAGATAAGTGTCTATAGCTTGAGTTGAAGACTCAGGAGCACTTACACAGATGTCTGTCAATGCAAATTTAACATGTGGGTGGAACAACAGACATGGATGCATGCTTATGCATACCTCTTTGTGCCTGGGGATGGAAATTTGCACTGGTCTCCCCTGAGCAGGCATGCTAATTTTCATGGGGATTAATGGGAGCTACTCAAACAAGACAAAGGTAGAATAAGCCCTTTGGGCTGTGCTAATGCAAGTCTGTCTATCTGGGCTGGGAGGCTCCCTCAGAGCTGCAGTGTAGATGTACCCTTAGACTTTGCTAGTGGCATAGTCCAACTTTTAACCCTTCCAATGGAGGTCATGGGTTTGCTTCTCCTTTGCCTTGTAGCTATTGCCATTAGTTTCACCTGGAGAAAGAGGCTGTAAAACCATCCTGATTTGCTAGCATTTTATACCCACTTTGCTCTCCTTTTTCACGGGGTAAATGATGACACCAGGTGCCAGGGCGTGGTGAATCAGGCCCCTCCTCCACAGCCACTCACCACGAGCAAAATGAGGTGTGTCCTTTCCCAAGGGGCTGAGCAATGCTACCTTTGAAACGCTCCCAGGCACAGCTGATTCATGGGGCAAGCAACCAGGAACAAAAACTGAACCCACTTCCCTTCACAGCTGTACCCCTCGTGAGACTTTTATCACAAACACAAAACTGATAGAGAGAAACAACAGATACAGATTATCTGTCTTAGATCTCAGCTCAGCAACAGTGTACGCACTGGAATCTGGCCGAGTCTACAGAAGCCTCCTCCATGCTACGGAAGCTGGCTGTGTGTTTTTGTTGAGCTGGACCCATAGGAAGGAAATGATCCAGCGTAAATAGCGATGTATTTTATTGTTTCTCGGGGAGAAAAGTAAAAATTAGAATATCCTGTTTACTTATTGCTAGTGCTATATTTGACTGAATATCATATGGGTTTTCCTCTTGCTGGATCGGGGCAGGCTTTTCTGGTGGTCTGATCCTGCAAAAAGCAGTGAGCCCTCCATTCCTACTCAAGTCAAATGAGACAGAAAGGTGCTCAGTACTTGCGGTATGTGCAGGATTGGGCCTTGCAAGGGCAGAGAAGGGTGATCTCTGTCCAGTAAGAAGCTCAGGGAAAATGGGGCGGGTCTCAGGGGAGTTATTTTAGAATGAAAATCCTTCTCGAGCTGTAGATGGCAAAACTTGTACTGAAAAGCGACGCTCTGAAACTGTGCTTTATACAGGGTGTCCTACAGGAAGTCAAAGTTTCCTGTGTTCATCCTTACGGTATTTACAGGCCCTCCAGAGTACGTCTACACGGCAATGAAAGACCTGCGGCTGGCCCAGGTTAGCTGACACGAGCTTGCGGGGCTTGGGCTGCAGGGCTAAAAATGGCAATGTAAACTTTTGAGCTCTGAACCTCGTGAGGGAAGAGGGTGAATCTGGGCTTCAGCCTGAGCCTGAACGTCTACTCTGCAGTTTTTAGCCACACAGCCCAACCCCCGTGAGCTCAAGTCAATTGGGCTCTGACACTCGGTGCCGTGGGTGGTTTATGCAGTGTAGATGTAACCTCATTGATTCACTTTGCTTGCAGCAGCCTAGTGGATTTCAACTTATATAAGGAGACATTTCTCAGTAGTGTATCAGCTTCCTATGATTATCTATCTAGCTGTCTAAAAATATAATCCTTCCAGTTAAATTATATAATCACTAAATGTCGGGAAATGTTGATTTTTACCGTACATGCACAAAATGGCAAAACAAATTTCCATCAATAATAATAGAAATTTACAGATAGGCAAAATAAGAAAACTACTGCTTGAGAACTCTGAGAGTTTGATTTAAGGATATTTACTTTGTGTATTTGTATATGTGATCTTGACAATATTTTAACAGTTATAAAGGTTTAAAGTTTTGAATCTCAGCATCTCCTGTCATTTAAATGATTGTGTGACCCTCCCATAATTTAAATTGTGAAAATTTAAATTGCTAAAAATGAAAAGATGCTTAAAACCCATAATTTTGCAGAACTAAACATTTAAATAGATAAAAAGCTTTAAAAATTGAGATAATTCATCAAAATAATAAAAAATAAAAATTTAATTCTGCCAAGCCTATATATAATCTATGTACATTTACACACATTTTTAATTATCTTATTTATATTCCTGCACATTCAAAACACACACACAATAGGCAAACCAGTGGTTGTAGTGCCTTTATAGTATAGGTGTCAGAATTACATGTCAGCTGTGGAGGTATAACTCTTGGGTAGTACTACTTATGGAATGACCTGTTTAATTTATAACCAAACATGGTTACGTAAGACATGCTTTTTTCAGCATGTCATGCTGGTTCTGGAAATAGACCATTATCTAAGAAAATAGAAAAGTGCACCTGGAAACTTTTAGACTAGACTCCCTGTTTAATCATGAACCCATTTTAAATATATCAAGGAAGGCAGCTGTAATAGGACCTTTTTCTGCCATATATTAAAATGATGACTCACAGTTGAAATGACAGTTGAATGTAATGAAAAGAAAGTCTCTCCAGCTTGAAGAGTTTGCAACTGTTATTCTCAGATCTCCAACTTGCCTGGTAGTTTGGGGCTGTACTGGTGGATTGTGAGTACTTTTGGTATCATTTTTACTATCTCAGGTTTCACAGATGCCCTAATATGTGATATGTAAACTTCTCCAATTTCCCCCCCGTTTTACCCTTGGAAGGTCTAGCTGGCTGTCCTTTGGAGATTTGCACATCATTTTCCAAAACACTGGGCAAAATAATTCATTTCGCATCTTCAAAGCACTTTATAAACATTACCTGGTTAATGCTCACAAAATCCCTATTAGACAGGTATTGTGCCCCCCATTTTACATATGGGGAAACTGAGGTGCAGGGCAGTTAAATAGTTTGCCCAAGACTATCATGGGAATCATTGTCAGAAAGGGCATTGGAATTTTGGTGTTTCTAGCTTAGTTCTGTGCTGTGATCACTAGATGTGTATATTACAAGGATACAATTGCAATAAACACAAAGGGCCACATTTTCAGCAGGCTTCTTAAATATGCCTCTATAATACAGATTTTCTGCCTGCAAAAAAGATATGCAAATATTAAAAGGGCATGAAACCCTCACAAAGCCAGGAAATTCAGAATTATTGCTTCTAATTTCATCTCCAGGTCTCACTGCTCTGCTTACTTTTGCAGCCAATACAGTAAGCCGAGTCACATGCTGTTTTAAGGTGTCTGCAAAGCTACCGGAGACAGCAGCATAAACTAGAGACACAAGGCCAGGTTTTAGCCTTAGTTATGCCAGCATAAATGTAGACTGACTCCATGGCCCAGAGCGAGCAGTAGCCTTAACTCTGAGCTCAGATGATCTTCTCCGCCTGTTGCTGCAGACAACCAAATGAGCTTGTACATATTAAAGCCCTGGAATGTATTACTTTATTTTTCTTAATTAAAAACAAACATTTCCAAGCAAACTTGATTATACTTTCATGTCCCTACTAGTGCAGTTGTAGTCTGACACTTTGGACAAATCCCTTCCATTACCTAGTATGTGTAGCATGACCAGCGAATTCTCATTTCTTTTGCTACTTTTTTCTTTCCTTTGGAGAGCACACAGCAAAGAACTACTGTCTCCATAAATCTGTGTGAATGCACAGCTGGGCTGACTGCCCCCCTCCCACCCTCAGTCAGCTAAATTGCACACCTGCTTCATAGCCAGAAATGTGCAGAGGAGTCAGTCGTGCATATGCTAGCGTTATATCCTCTGCTATTATGGGCTGGAGTGAGAGTGGCCCTTTACTCTGTTCCCTAGCCTGCTGGCTGGCTTCCTTGCTTCCCTCAGTTTGGCTTGAGGCAGTCTCAGAAACACAAGAGGTTTGGGCCCCAGGTGATGAGTGGAATGGGTGAGCCTTTAGGTTTTTAATGAGGCATGTTTCCCTCTTATGTCCCCACCATGGTTCGCTCACTCCACTGGGCATCACCCCAGTACTCAGTGTAAGTGGATCTCCCATTCCCTCTCTGTGGTGAGCACTGCAACACCACGGGCCTGTTGGAATAGTGGAGAGATGTGAGGTTTCTCTCTGGAGCATCACTCTCCCACCTGTTATCCAGCATGGGTCATTATTGCCGTTGTGAGTGTTCTGTCTAAGGCTCCTCTCTTCACCCTCATGTTTGTGAATCACCAGTGGAGCTGCCCCAACTCCTGCTGACTCACCTGTGAGGGACTGGGACCCAACTCCAAACTCTGATCCCTCTGCAAGGCAACTCAGAGTGCTGCAGCTGAGGGACCGGGCCCCCAGAACAACCGTCTTCCAGTGCTTAAAGAAGGAAGGTCCTTGGCCACTGACGTTAAGTCTCAAGTGAGCATGAGTCACCCCAGCCTTGCCTGACACTGTGCCCAAAAGTAGAAAAATGAATGACTGTTTGTAAACCAACGGGTCAATGTCACGGTGCTAATCAGAACAATAGGGCTGTGAAACGCATCCTGCGGAAGTGAACCAGTATCAGCATCATGAGCATCAAAAGGCAGAATAAAGGAGAGTGGTGTGGAGGCACCCAAGATATATTCTTTCCCAACAGGTAACGCAGAGTCAACTCAGTGCAGATAGTTAGTAATATCATGGTTTGCAGCACTAATTGGAAGAGACCTCAGGAGGTCATCTAGTCCAACCCTCTGCTCAAAGCAGGACCAATCCCAACTAAATCATCCCAGCCAGGGCTTTGTCAAGCTGGGCGGTAAAAACCTGTAAGGATGGAGATTCCACCACCTCCCTAGGTAACCCATTCCAATGCTTCACCACCCTCCTAATGAAATAGTTTTTCCTAATATCCAATTTAGACCTGTCCCACTGCAATTTGAGACCATTGCTCCTTGTTCTGTCATCTGCCACCACTGAGTATTGCCTAGCTCCATCCTCTTTGGAACCCCCCCTTCAGGTAGTTGAAGGCTGCTATCAAATTCCCCCCTCACTCTTCTCTTCTGCAGACTAAATAAGCCCAGTTTCCTCAGCCTTTCCTCGTAAGTCATGTGCCCCAGCCCCCTAATCATTTCCGTTGCCCTCCGCTGGACTCTCCCCAATTTGTCAACATCCTTTCTGTAGTGTGGGTCCCAAAACTGGACGCAATACTCCAGAAGTGGCCTCACCAGAGCCCAATAGAGGGGAATAATCATTTCCCTCGATCTGCTGGCAATGCTCCTACTAATGCAGCCCAACATGCCGTTAGCCTTCTTGGCAACAAGGGCACACTATTGACCCATATCCAGCTTCTTGTCCACTGTAATCCCCAGGTCCTTTTCTGCAGAACTGCCGCTTAGCCAGTCGGTCCCCAGCCTGTAGCAGTGCATGGGATTCTTCCGTCCTAAATGCAGGACTCTGCACTTGTCCTTGTTGAACCTCATCAGATTTCTTTTGGCCCAATCCTTCAATTTGTCTAGGTCACTCTGGACCCTTTCCCTACCCTCCAGTGTATCTACCTCTCCTCCCAGCTTAGTGTCATCATCTTAGTGTCTTTCACTT
This sequence comes from Terrapene triunguis, assembly GCF_002925995.2. Taxonomy (NCBI): domain Eukaryota; kingdom Metazoa; phylum Chordata; order Testudines; family Emydidae; genus Terrapene; species Terrapene triunguis. Next base: position 39,131,359 of record NW_020664481.1, on the reverse strand, counting down.
TCATTTGACTGGATGAATCTACTTTAAAAGGCAGAAAAGCCTTCCAGTTTCCAACAGCTGCTAATCAGAACTGATACGGTCTCCCATGACATCCTCCACTCAGCTGCACTTATATTCCACTTCATTTGTAGCTAGCATAGCTCAATCCATCCGTCTAGATGTTCTTTGGGCTTATAACTGCTAAAATGTAGAGCCAGGGAAATGCAGTGTTAGACGTTCTACAGCAGTGCAGTTTCAGATTCCCTACCATCATCTTTATTGTATCTAGGTATGAAGCCACTTGCCTTGAAAAATCTCCAACTGGTATAAAATGTAGCAGCCCATCTACTTAGCAAAGCAGATGCCACGAACAAATGCTTCACCTTGGTGCTCCTCACTGACTCCCCAATGAATATAAAAGAGAGTCCAGGTTCTGTGGCCTGATATCCAAAGTCCTTCATGGGATTGGCCTAGCATCTCCTTCCACAGCCATGATCTCCCATGGCAGCTATATCCTAGTGGAACAATGAAATTATTAGCCAATAGACAGAGCCTCGTGAGTGAGGGAATCAGAACTGTGATGGGAGCTGGAGTTAGACTATAGAATTAATTTCTGCAAGAGATAAAACTGAGCAAAACTCAACTCCCCTCCTCTCCCCCTCCCCCCAATAAAGTAATCAAGCTATTTCTCTTATAAGCGGCACAGATGCTATGGGGTGGAGTGCATTTCAGTTAGTAGATTGATAAAATAGGCAGGTATCTGGAGGCTGTAGCCAGTTATTGGCAATATCTTTATCCTGTTTCCTTGAGGAAGAGAACAAGGTTGGTAGCAACAGTGAGGAAGGTTTAATAGTGAAAAAAGCTTCATTTCCTGGCATGTGACCTGATTCTAATTTTGACTTTATTTAAAAAGTAATTTAACTAGGTACCAATGTAGCCTGGACAACATTTCTTCTCTCAGTGTAGCCAGTTCCAGCACTCTGGGCTGTGTGAGCTGTTGTTCTATTAGCCTGCACTGCCATGGTGAGTCATTACTTTCTAAAGTATCATACAGAGCTAGTTTCTGTTGTTTAAATAGAGCCAGACCACTGTTCGGCTTAGAAGCCTCAAGATTCCTGGCATGAACAGCCTGTGATTTTAAAACAGGGATTTAAAATATTTACCTGCAAACGGTCTCCATTCTTTCCTGTATCACTGCAGAGAACTTCTGCATTCTCAGGCGTATTCACATTTGTGTTATCTGCTGACCTTCCCCCCTATCGGAGAAGGCAGTATGATGTAGTCTTAGTCAGCAGGTTCCTGCATCATGCTTCTCTTATCTATGCTGAAGGAGCACGCTCTGATTTTTGTGCAGTCATGTGTGGTTACTATGTATGCAATTGGGTATCCTCCTGCTGGATGTGTTGGGAATTGGACTTTTACTTATTTATGTTGTATATTCAGGGCTGGGAAAACTTACTAGACTCCTAGTAACTGGAGGATTAAAACCTACTGGCAAGAGGTAGTTTTGACAGATGAAGGTGGTAAGAATGAGAGTTCCAGAAGCTTGGCTCTCCTCACCCACCATTCCCAGCCACTGGACCCTCAGTAGGGAGGGGATTTATATCTCCTCTCAGCCTCTGAGTGACATGTGACTTGTACATTTGAAGATCCCTTCTGTGCTATTTGCTAAAAGGGACAAGGAGTTTTCATCTCCAGTCCATGCAGAATCTCCTGGCTGCTGCAATCCAGGTTAGACTCTGGTTTTGATACACAAGCATTTAATCCAACTCCCTACCTCACATGTCCTTCCTCTTCGCTGGTTGGGCCACTGAGCACATATTCCCTTCTCTGGCTTTTTACCCTCAGACTTGTTCATTTAGCTTTCTCCGAATTGAATTAAGACATGTATTTGACCCACGCAGCTTCTCTCTCCATGTCCTTGTGGGGTTGAGCCTCCTGCCCTTCTACAAGCCCCTGACTCACCCCTGAGCTGATGTGCAGAGAGACAATTCTCAACTCGTGTGAGAAAAAAATGGATACTGCAATAACTCAATGTTCTACGTGCCCAATCCTTTTGCTCTCCCGTTGCTTTGTGAATGGGACCATGTAGCCAAAGATTGATCTGTGCCATGTGTTATTTGTTAATGCTAACTTTACCCTAATGTATGATGACAGGGCGTGGGCATGTCTCACTGTACACTGTATGTAGCATTTATCCCAGTGAGAGATGATGTGGGGGGAAAGAAAGCTGCGGTTCATCTCTGATTCATGGCACACTGTCAAATTAAAGAAAAGAGAAAGAGGACCAGATTCTCCCTTCCAATTCACACATGCTGCTCCCATTGAAGTCAGCAGGACAAATTCTGCTGCTTTTCTGAGACTCGTGTTACTCTACTGTGTGCCATAGGGTTGTGCAGTTTGATTGAGGGCCGAATTGGACCCAAGGAGAGTTCTGTGCATGTAACTGAGGATGCAGTTGGACCTAAAGTGTATTTATTCATCTGCTAACCCTTTAACTGGATCACAGAAAACATGGTACCAAATTCTGGCCCATTGGTTTCTCTATCATTAGGGGACCTGGAAGTACATAGAGCTCCAGCCAACAATATGATGGTCCAGAGAGCAGTGTGGACACCTGTCAAGAGTAGATATGGGCCCAGAACATGCTGTTCCCCAAGTCCAGGGGTGTTTTTATTCCAGGCTCCAGTCTAGAACTATCTCTGGTCAAAGTACATGCTGGGGATTTATCTAGCTCACGCTGGGTCCGTCAGGCTGTGCAGGCTTTGCTCATTACATTGTGCTGTCTTCTTACCCTTTCAGTTTGGAGCAAAGTCACTGAATATATCTGAAAACATTGTCCGGGTTGATAAAATTCTTAAATCAGCAACTATCTCTGTGTGCATTAGACAGAAAACGTGTCACTGTTCTGATCTTCAAAAAAAGCAGTCAGTGAGCATATTCTGCAGCTTTGGAAAGACTTTCCCCAGTCACATTCAGATCATACTTTCTCAAAGCTGCCTTACTGAGAAAGTAATGTGCAATTCATCATCAGGAGGAATTGGATTAGTTTCATACTATCTGGGGAGCAGTGGGGAGTTTGCTTAGCTAATTTCAATCAAAAGTCTCAGTTTCCAGCATTAATCGTGTGTGCTCTTTTGCCGAGGTCCATTGTGCACATGTGCTTGATTATTCTCTACTTCGATTTTATCCTAATCTTCAAGCAATGTTTTAAAGTGTATGTAGTATGAGCTCAAGGATGTACCCCGGTGGAGAGCAGCTATCCCATACTCATGCCCACAGAACCTTTATACTAATGCCAGTAATGCCTTTACGCACAGCATCATGCAATATCTTTCCAGCTAGAGAGAGATACCAAGCATCTAACAGACTCTGATCTCCTTGTGCAGTGTGTCTGTATGTGAAAATGCCGTCAATTCCATGTGAATGAGCTAGGAGGTCACACCGACTGCATTCTTACACTGCTGAAAGCGGAGCTGCTACTCCAGAGGAGACTAATGGCCCCAATCCTCAGATGTGCTGGGGCATCTTTGCACCTCTCTGGCAGTGCGAAGCAACCCTACACCCTGATCTGGATACTGGAGGATTCTCTCTGCATGAGGGGATACTTGGATGGGGTAGAGTCATTGTGGCAGCTCCTATCTCACCCCTGCTTTCTGCCGCCAGGACATTCCTGTGATCTCCTAATGAGGCTGTTGGCAGCTGGCATAAATTAGCACAACCCATAAAGTGCTCTAATTTACAATGAGCCTGGCATCAGGACAGAGCACAAAGGACACCTTTGCCCATTCAGTGCCACTCTATCCTGAGCAGCTCTGAACATTCTCAGCTGTAGGTCAGGAATAACAACACTGATAGGAAAGGAGATACCGGAAAAGCATGCGAGTTGTACAAAGGTTGGAAACAGTAGATTCAAACAGTGACACACAACAAAATTCCAGAATGTGATGTGCTTGCTCCATAATACCACATTCTTCCTAGGAAATTCAACAGGCATTAGAAATAAATCTGAAACAAAATGCAGTGTTGCTATTAAGTATGGCCTCTTACCAAACTAATAACACATAGCCTGGGTTCCGATTGGTGGAAAACTGATCATAAATAATCTGCACATTAGTGATTTTTCCAGGGCATTATGAGCTCACACCACAGCTGCGTATATATTTTTCAAAATATATAAATGGAATTATACATGAAATCTTTTTAGAATGCCAGTCATCTCTGTGGTCATTCATTCCTGCAATTAATGACCAATCTTTTAGAGAAAATGAACTAAAAAACTGACAGCAGCTCATAATGAATCATATGGTGGGGAGGGCTGTGTAAATAAACCATTCACAATCAAAAAATTCACTTGCTTCTGATGGTTAGGGTAACCAGACATCCCGTTTTTAAAGGGACAGTCCCGTATTTAAGCCCTTCTGCAGGTGTCCTGACTTTTTCTTAAAAACGGGCAAATTGTCCCGTATTTCCTATCTTCCCCCATCACTACTGGTGGGTCCTGCTGCTGGCCAGATCGTTGCTCGCCAGCAGTGACTGGCAAGAGGGTGGGAGGGGGTTTCCAGTGGCTGACAATGGGGATGGGTGTGCAAGGCTGGTGGTGGGGCGAAAATGCAGCACACGGGGCCAACTGCTCCCCCTGCTGGTCCATCAGCGCAGTCCCTGCTGCATGCAGACTCTCGGCCAGTAGGGCCCTGCTCCATCCCGTTTCCGGCCGTCTCTGGCTGTGAGCTACAGTGGCTGGTGAATGCAGGAAGGCGCCAGGCAGCGGCCAGTTTTGTGTCGCTTCTGTTGCCCACCCATCAACTCTTTATGTGCTCCCCCTCTCGCTGTTCTCTCCCTGCTTTGCCCTTTTTTCCCTCCAGCCCCGCTGCTCCTCCATATCCCCCCCAGCGGGGCACGTCCCGCTCCCAGCCCTGTGCGGAGAACCAGCCCATGGTCAGAGCACTGACCTCACCAACAGCCTGGCCAGCTGGCTCCTTCCCTCCCCCACTGCCGCTGGCTGGGCTGGTGCGCTGGGAAAGCCCAAGACCCTCCGGCTTGGGGCACTGGCCAGGAGGTGCTGAGACCTGCATGTGCCAAAGCCCTGCACAGCACTGGCATGGGGAAGAGACTCTGCCCCTCAGCTAAGCTCTGGAGTGGCGGGGGGGGGGGGGGGGGGGGGGAGAGGGGTGAGAGGAGGGTGAAATTTCCAGCCTGTTCATGTCCCAAACCTGCAGGCTCAACAGCAGCCCCGGGGCAGGGGCTTAGCACCCTCTTCACCCCCCAGCCCTGGGTCCTGCCTCCAGGGAGCGTGGGGTTGATCCATCCCCTAGGCACCCTCCCCTGCTGAGCCACCTCTCTGGCCCGGTTCGCTGAAGCCCCTGCACTCAGGTTCCCTGGCCCTGGTGCACAATGCAGCCTGAAGGCTTAATCCATTCCTGCCTGCGCTGTAGCTGGCGGGGCCAGAAGGCAGCTGGGTTATGTCAGTGGCAGTGGGTTATGTCACATGCCAGGTCATTTCCCCCACCCCCTGTGACTGGAAGCAGCTCCAATCCCTTCCCTCCCGCAGTTTTAAAAAGTTGCTGCTGGCCACATTCTGGTGTGAGCCCTGGCAGAAATTGGGGGGGACGGGACATGTGACCTTGTGTGCCCCCTCCTCCCCACAGCGTATTGCCGTGGGAAGACATGGTGCCAGGTACCAGGAGAGGCGGGTCCGTCCCGGAGGCCCAGCCAGGCATGGAGGGCAGAGAGCGCCGGGGCAGGGAGGGTCCAATCGATCGGTCGGTCGGTCACCCCAGCTGTGTGAGAGAGGTGTATGCGAGTGTGTGTGTGTCACGTCTCCCTCTGTGTGGGGGGGAGGGAAGGGGATAGGGGTGTGTGTGTGTCATCCCTCCCTGTGTCACCCCTCCCTGTGTGAAACCTAAAGCCTTAAAGATAAGAAGGTAAATAAAAAGAATCCATCTACGCAGTGTTTCTTTTTAACGGCGGCTCAGTCAACTTGATGTTAATTTTAATGTTTGAACTGCATAGTTCTGACTGATTGCCATTGAACTTGCTTGAATACGAGTAATTTTACCAGATGTCCTGTATTCCACATAGGGAAATATGGTCACCCTACTGATGGTCCAATGAGTTAACAGATAAAAAAGAAAAATTAGGTGATAGCTTTTATATGACCTCCTGAGGTTCCTGAGGTCCCTTCCAACCCTGATATTCTATGATTCTATGCTATGCCACAATGGTTCCTGACTGTAATAGGTCTGGCATTTGTGAATGAGATCTCAAAGATAGACATTTCAGGAAAATGTAGACTATGGATTTCTGCCATCCTTGAAGTACAAATCAGCAGGAAAAGGGTGAAGGTGTGTCTGTATACATAATATTCCACCTCCTAGTTGAGATGCCAGTGGCAGTCAGTCACAAGTGCACTAATGTTATGAAAGGGTGGACAGAATGGGTGAAGATGGCTGGTAGTGGTGACAGGAACTCTGAAAGGGTTGTTCTTATCCGGGTCTCTTACCAAAAATAAAATGAAATGTTGGACCAGGGCCTTAAGCTAAAACAACAGACTGTCCATTTCAAAAATGAATGTGTGGCTATTGTACTGTATAGGCAACCCTTCCTGCCCCAGGGTGCCTCTAGGGTGTTGTAAGGACATAAGAGACCAGGTTGATTCTAGAATTCCCAGTAAGTTATAGGGAAGATAGAGGGGTTCACTGGTTACTCTCACTGCTCTGACAGTGGCTTTGTCATGTGTTGCAAGACTAGTTGAGTAAAGTGGCTGCACTTTTGAATCAGAATGTTACAGAGGAATCAATAACTTTCACCAGCAAATGAATCATTAACTTATAGTAAATAATAGTCGATGTAACAGTTGAGGCAGGTAGGGCTCCTGCAGGTAGTCAACATATTCAAGAAAAAGTTCTCATTTATTATATTAAATCTGATTTCATCCTTAGCCCCAGGACCAACATTTTCTTACTATTTTGTTTACAGTGCAGTTGACTAGATCTCTCTGGAAGAGTTTTGGTATCACAGGTTTAATTTAGGGCATTGATACTCGATGGTGTCAAAAGGATATTGTCAGGTACTTTAGCACCAAAAACAAAAACTCTTTGGAGGTATATGGGGAGGCCAGAAAAACTGGTATGTGCAATGCAGCCTCCATCTCCTTTCTTACTGGAGTCCCAAACCAGATACCAGCAATCTTACTGCAGATGCTGTGTTGCCTGCTTTCTCCATTTTCCTACAGTTACTTATTAAAAACAAATTACATTTCTCTCTATTGTGTGGTAGCTCAGAATAGTCAATGTGCTACGTCTTTCTAAAACCAAATAAAGACTAACCTGAAACATTGAACTCTTTCCTATTTTACCTTGGTATTCTCTGCCCTCTGTTAAGTTCAGTTTCTCCAAGCTAATAACATTGAGATTTTCTCCTCCCAGTGGTTTGAATTTATATCATCTTTGCATAGCTTTCTCAGTACAAGGAGAGAAAAATCTGGATGATTAGGTAGGGTTACCATATGTCCGATTTTCCCGGACATATCCGGCTTTTTGGTCCTCAAATCCCCGTCCAGGAGGAAATTCCAAAAAGCCAGACATGTCCGGGAAAATAGGGTGGGGTTGTGGGGCTTGGGTCCGGGCTGGAGCCACTGGGGCCAGAGCCGGAGCCGCTGGGGCTGGCAGTGCTCGGCCACCGGCTGGTGCCGCTCGGCCAGAGCCGCTTGGCCGGAACCGGGGCCCGAGCTGAGCTGGGCCGGAGCCGCTGGGACCGGGGCTGGGGGTGCTCGGCTGCCGGCCGGGGCCGGGGCCGGGGGTGCTCGGCTGGGGCCGGGGCCGGTGCCCCGGGGCCCAAGCCGAGCTGGAGTCGCTAGGGCCAGGGCGGGCCGGAGCTGCTCGGCCGGGGCCGGCGTGCTCGGCCGGAACTGGGGCCAGTGCCCCAGGGCCCGAGCCGGGCCAGGCCGGAGATGCCGGGACCAGAGCCGCTTGGCCGGGGGGGGGAGGAGGAGGAGGGAGCCGCCGCCACCGCCGCCCCAGCTTACCTGCTGCCTGCCTGTTTCAGGCTTCCCGCGAACATTTGATTCGCGGGAAGCAGGGGAGGGGGAGGAGCAGGGGGAGGAGCGTTCGGGGAGGGGGTGGAGTTGGGGCGGGGACTTTGGGGAAGGGGCGGAGTTGGGGCTGGGGGCGGGGAAGGGGTGGAGTTGGGGCAGGGCCAGGGCCCCGTGGAGTGTCCTCTTTTTGTTTTATTAAAATATGGTAACCCTAGATTAGGGCACTGATTCTACAAACAGTTGTGCAGGTCCTTTACTTTAAGTGTATGAGGAGTTGCATTGAAGCCAATAAGATTTAAATAGGTGTAAATGTTTGCAGGATCAGGGCCTTAACCAGCATACAAGTAGTTTAATTGCAGAAGATAATTGAAGCAAAAGTGTATTTTATGTTCTCTTAAAGCAATTTCAAAATCACATTGACATTATTAATTTACACTACACAATTAAAGAGGTAATGGGTGAGGTAATATCTTGAAAGCTACACAGAGCTTTCAACTCCAAAAGCTTGTCTCTCTCACCAACAGAAGTTGGTCCAATAAAAGATATTACCTCACCCACCTTGTCTCTCTAATATCTTGGGACCAACATGGATACAGCTGCACTGCATACTGCTCAGTTAAATCAGGCCAGTTGTGGACCAATGGACATATCAGGAAAACAAAAAATAAACTGTATGAAACAAGGAGGTTGTGATGGGTTGGATCACAGAAACCCCCTTGGGGCTGCCAACTGATGTGCCAAGACTACTACTACCCTTGCTTTCCCTCTGCCAGCTCAGGACTCCAGCACCCTGTCTTGCTGAGCCAGACACTCCCATCTGCTCCAACACAGACCCAGCGTCTGAACTACTTGCCCCAAAGCTGCAGGTTTACCTGAAAACAGCTCACAGAAGTGTGCTTGTCTTTAACACTCAGATGCCCAACTCCCAATGGGGTCTAAACCCAAATAAATCCGTTTTACTCTGTATAAAGCTTATACAGGATAAACTCATAAATTGTTCGCGCTTTATAACACTGATAGAGAGATGTGCACAGTTGTTTGTTCCTGCAGGTATTAATACATACACTGAGTTAATAAGTAAAAAGTGATTTTATTAAATACAGAAAGTAGGATTTAAGTGGTTCCAAGTAGTAACAGACAGAACAAAGTAAGTTACCAAGCAAAATAAAATAAAATGCGCAAATCTATGTCTAATCAAACTGAATACAGATAATCTCACCCTTAGAGATGCTTCAGTAAGTTTTTTCCTCAGACTGGACACCTTCCAGGCCTGGGCACAATTCTTTCCCCTGGTACAGCTCTTGTTGCAGCTCAGGTGATAGCTAGGGGATTCTTCATGATGGCTCCTCCCTCCCTCTCTGTTCCCTTCCACCCCTTTATATATCTTTTGCATAAGGCAGGAACCCTTTGTCCCTCTGGGTTTCCACCCCCCCTCACTGGAAAAGCACCAGGTTAAAGATGGATTCCAGGTCAGGTGACATGATCACATGTCACTGCAAGACTTCATTACCCACTTGCCAGCACACTCATATACAGGAAGATTCACAGGTAAAACTCTGCAGATAATGGTCCTGGTTAATGGGAATCATCAAGATTTCCAATCACCATTAATGGCTCACACTTTGCATAATTACAATAGGCCCTCAGAGTTATATTTTATATTTCTAGTTTTAGATACAAGAGCGGTACATTTATACAAATAGGATGATCATCACATTCAGTAGATTATAAGCTTTGTAATGATACCTTACAAGACACCTTTTGCATGAAGCATATCCCAATTACATTATATTCACTTATCATATTTTTATAAAACCATAGACTGCACAACATCACAAGGAGGTAATTTTGTACCAGTGTTTTATGTAATAAATTCCTTATTAAAGATGCAGAGACAAATTAATCTCTGGTGTAAATGGCCACAAATCCATTAAAATCAAGCATGTCAGAGATTAATTCAGTCTAGTTTCAAGAGTTTTAGGAGACCCATTTGAGTTGACCTAACTTAAAATTGTTACGATCTCATCAGGAAAAGTATCTGAACAATGGAAATTTGCCAGTTCTATATAATCAGCCACCTATCACTCCATTATCCTGAGAAAACTAACCACACTCTTTGTAGAACCTACCCAAATCACAAATCTTTCTCTGAGCTCTGCAGCAGCAGTAACTAACTGGTATTGCCACAGCTATGCTGGGATCTTCAACTGTTCTCTTGTACAAAATTGATATGAATTGCCATTAATTTCAATAGGAGCAGGATCAGATCTTTAGGGTAAAATCCTGACACCACTGAAGTCAATGGCAGAACTCCCAGCCAGGTCTGCAGTCTTAGGGCACGTCTTCACTACCCGCCGGATCGGGGGGTAGCAATCGGTCTATGGGGGATCGACTTATCGCGTCTAGTGAAGACGCGATAAAATCGATCCCTGATCGCTCTGCCGTCGACTCCGGAAATCCACCGCGGCAAGAGGCGGCAGCGGAGTCGATGGCGGCGCGGCAGCGGTCGACTTGCCGCCGTCCTCACAGCCAGGTAAGTCGACCTAAAATACGCCACTTCAGCTACGCTATTCACGTAGCTGAAGTTGCGTATCTTAGGTCGACCCCCCGCTGTAGTGTAGACCTATCCTTAGGGTCTGTCTTCAGTGGAGCTGGAGGTGTAATTCCAGCTTTGGTAGACATATGGGTGCTAGTTCTGAACAAGCTAGCTTGCTAAGTATAGCTGCTGCAATAGTCACTAAGTAGCCTGAGTAGAATCCCATCTGAAAACCCAGATTACAGGGGAGATGCCTTGCCTTTTGTTTTGTAAAATGCCCAGCATGTAGGGGCTAAGTATTACTAAGGACAGAAAGTTAAAAACCATTACACATGACTGACAGAGTCATTTTCACTGAGCTCCTTATGGACTTCAGCTCACTATTGATATGGTGATTACTTTATTGGAGAGAAAAAAATAAACACTTTTTTTCCTCTGACACTGTTTGACCAAATTGTTTGTTTTATCGGTAACGCTGAATGTAACATGTTGTGTTAAGATCACTTACCTTGTATTGAAGACCTCTGCTGTTTTTCTTTGAAAGTCTGAATTCTTTCCAGCGGGCATTCAGATTTCCTGTCCCTTCTCATTTTCACCTGTCTCGGGGGGATTTCTGTGCTGTTTGGCCAGCCTCGCTCTTCGTACTTCGTTTCACCAGCCACACTAGGATTTTCTGCCTTTTATTTTTGATTGGTTTTCATGTAGTCATGTCACTCAGGATGCCTGCCACCAATTTTGGTGCCTGGATTCTATTCAGGGTCGTTAATTCATTGTTTTAGGGCTTGATGAGGGTACAATAAGTGTTTACAAATCAATGGCCAGCAGCTGCTTTTTAGAACTGCTGAGGATTCTGATGTTAAGTCTTTCTTCTTCTTCCTAGGTATTTGTATAAAGTGTGGAAAGGGCGTATACGGAGCGAGCCAGGCTTGCCAAGCAATGGGTAACCTCTACCATACCAACTGCTTCACCTGCTGCTCTTGTGGTAAGTCAGATCGACAGTGTCTAACATACAGCCTAAGGCCCGATCTTGCAGTCCTTACTGAGGCAAAATTCCCACTCGCGTCAAGGCTGGTGATTAATGACACTGAGCATGCTCCATCTCTAAGCATCCAACTGCACTGTCTTAAGCAAGAGGACATAAATCTAATACTTCATTGACATTAAGTGTAACATTTTCAAAGGGGCTTCAGCCCAGCCTCCATGTTACTCGGTGTACATCAATCGCTTTTAGTGGAGCTTTATGTGCATTATAATTTTTGCACACAAACAATAGAATTGATACAGGCAAAATTCATTTTATGCACATGCAAATGTTTGTGCATTCAAGCATGTACATGCACACATGATAATGCACAAAAATTGCACGTACAAGTTTGAATGTGCAGAAATGGAGACCACATGTTGAAAATTCAGCTCTAAAACTGCTACCGCATTTGGTGGTGGTTGTTTTTTAATTCTTTCCTCCAGAACTTTCCACGCCCCTTCCAAAAGCTTGTAGGATTTCTCTTTGAATCTGCAAGCATGTCAAAGGAATGGTCTCTACACACTGTATGTGATTTTTAGCAAAAAAGCATGGCTTTGCTACTGAGAAACTCGGCTGTTTTCAATTCATGGTGACTCACATTGATGTATTTTAACAAGAAGGATATTCTACTTGGTCTGAAGACATCATAAATGTTAGAAAATAGAGCCAAAGCTCTTAGAAGTGGGTGCCTAAAGTTAGGGAATGAGATCCGTATTTAGGCACTTCAGTGGCCTGTGTTTAAGAAGTGCTAAGCACACACAAATTCCCATTGGTTTCAATAGGACCTGCCAGTCATCAGCTCTGAAAATCAGTTCATTTTGACTGAAGTGCCTCAATATGGATTTAAGTTTGTAATTTATGAAAATGTTAGCCTTGCTGTAAAAGATCTTGTTGAGATACATATACGCAGACAGAAGGCTGAGCATCAGTGGAATATACAGCACGTAAATTGTTTTTAAAAGGGATTAATTAAGGATTAGAAAAAGAGTAAAAGCTCATTGGCATAGAACCAAACAACTTTCTATTGAAAAGACCATTGTAAAGCTCATTTATGAAAGGAGAGCTGTAGGTTTGGGGTTTTTTTTCTCTCTCAGGCGTTGTACAGATAGATATTCATTTTTAAAACAAATATTTATGGAATTTAAGGAACCTTTGGACCATGATCAGGTTCTAAACTAAACTTCCCTAAAATTTAAGGGTAATTTGCTCTCCTGAGTCCATCCAAATATGCCACTGACTGAGCAACAAGTTTGCTGGCTCCCAAAGTGAATGAAATACTTTGGGCAGCCTGCTAAGCAGAGGATGACAAAATACAATATCAGATAATATCTATCCAATCATCACCAAAATTAAATTTAACCTAATTACGTGGAGCAAATTACAGCTCCCTCCGCATGGCAGAACACACATGATAAAAAGGTTTCAGAGTAGCAGCCGTGTTAGTCTGTATCCGCAAAAAGAACAGGAGTACTTGTGGCACCTTAGAGACTAACAAATTTATTAGAGCATAAGCTTTCGTGGGCTACAACCCACAGATTTCTATGTAAACCATTCTATTTTTCAACAGAATGTTTAGAGGCAGGGGAAGGTATTTTATTAACAAAATATAATTCTCGGTTAGTTGTTAAAACGCAGCAGTAACCTTTCAGATTGCCCTCCCAATGTTTATGTGGCCGATGTTCATCTAGCTGAATGCAGTGTAGGACTTGATCTCGCAGAACCCCAAGCAGTGCTAGTGGAATGCCATGATTCACATTATGGCATATGAGTCACTGCATATACACTAGGTAACAATGCACCCATGTTGTCCTGTGAGCTTCAGGGCCGGTGCAACCACTAGGCAAACTAGGCGGTTGCCTAGGGTGCCAAGTGGTTGGGGACGCCAAAAAGCGGCGAGCCCCAGCCATGGAGGAGCCGGCGCGGCGCAGGGTGGACAGCAGCCCTGCAAAGGCGGCGGCGCCACTAGCAGGAAGCAGCCGCGCCCCCCACCCCTCCTGCCCACGCTGCGGCCCGGCGCCCCCACCCCTCCTGCAGGCTGCAGCAGATGCATGCGGGCGGCAGCCCCCGTGTGCCTCCCGATTCCCCCCTCGCCGAGCTCGGGCTCTGCAGCTCCTGGGCATGTGAGCCGCCGCCTGGGCGCAGGACCCTGAGACTGCTCCCAGGAGCCACAGAACCCGAGCGTGGCGAGGGGGGGAACTGGGGGGGGGCACGGGGGCTGCCGCCCGTATGCATCCACTGCAGGAGCCCCCCGGGGGGGGGGGGGGCGCCAGGCTGCAGCCCAGGCAGGCGTGCCCCCCGGTTTCCCCCTCACCACACTCGGGTTCTGCGGCTCCCTGGCGTGTGAGCTGCCGCCACTGCCCCTGCTGGAGGGCTCCGGCAATCTGCGGGGGCACAGAGGCGGCAGACGGCATCCGAGCGCACAGCCGCCTCCTTCCCGGGCTCCAACTTTCCCGACTCCTGCCGCTCTCCGGCCCGTGCGCTCCCAGCCAGGTGCTTCCGCAGCGCAGCAGCAGCCGGAGCTGGGGGGGTGGGGGTGGGGGTGGGAAGTTGCTTCGGGCCCCGCGGTTCAGGGAGCCGGGAAAGTTGGAGCCTGGGGAGGAGGCAGCTGCGCGCTTGGATGCTGCCCACCGCCTCTGTGCCCTGCAGATCGCCAGAGCCCGGCATTGGCTCCTGACCTGGGAGCGGCAGCGGGAGGCGGCACAGGACTAGGAGGGATGCTGCTGTGGACCGTGGCCATCAGGCAGTGTGGGGTTCCTGGGAAATGTTCCTGACCATCGCCGCCTGGCTGGCTTGGCAGCAGGAAACCTTCGCGTGCCGACCTGAACCTGGGAGTTGTAAGTTGCAGCAACTCGGGGTCCCCTTCCTCACATGTTGCACGGGCCAAGCCTCCACAGCTCAAAAAAAAAACCCTGGACTTTCTAGTTGTATTTCCCTGTATGGATTAATCTGGGATTTCTATGAGAAAACAACCTATTTAAAAAGTTACATGATTAAATACTTGATATTTTCATTAACCTAACTTTCAAAAATATGCCCCAACTTTTTTTATGTGCAGTGTTTAAATCAAGAAAACAATTCCAGTTGCAATGATGTATCCTGCTCTTTAAACTGTTCAGAAAGCCACAGCATACAAAGAAATTAATGTAGCTAACATTTTAAAAAGTAATTCAACTGATTATAAAACACAGCCACAAAACTAGAAAAATCATGCCAAGACAGTTGGTTTCACACTTCCCAGATAAGGAAGTGATCAGTAAAGTAAGAAACATATATTATGCATAAGTGGAGTCAATGTCAAATAGAAACAGAAGTTTCAATAAATATTAGTTTAAACTTAAAGACAAACTTTACAATATGAAATCATATGGGAGGGGCCTATTTTATAAAGAACATTTCAAAAAAGCACTTTTCATCAGTTGTTGGAAAGTTGTCAGGTCATTTTTAAGTAGAGATGTCAAAGGTCTGCAAATCTGTTATTGAACTTATTACTATGAACACTTGAAAAGGACCAGGGTGATGGGGTTTAGCTATAGGGACACATGATTTTTATACAATCCCTTGTGCTGTCACATTATTTAAAAGAGACAAAGTGGATGAGGTCTTTTACTGGACCAACTTCTGTTAGTGAGAGGGGCAAGTTTTCGAGCTACACAGAGTTCTTCTTCAGGTCTGAAAAGGTACTAACAGTGTCACAGCTAAACACTAGATCTAACAGATAGTTTAGCACAAGTAGTTAGCACATATTCAAGGGGACCATTCAAGGTGAAGTAGGCCATTAACTCCCTTGTAATCCCAGGACAAAAGGGGAGATTAGTGGGTTGCAAATTGTTCTAATTAACCATAAAGCCAGTATCTTTATGAAGATCATGATTTTTAATGTCTAGCAAGGTTTTGAATTCAAGCTCCCAGGCTCATCTTTTGAAAAATGTGCAGGTTTCCTTTGAGGATGAGGACTAATAGGTCAGATATCGAGTGATTTTGTGGGGGCCCAACTCATGAGTTCTGAATGTTTGAGGTTGGCAATACTGAATATTACATCATGTCACCAAAGAAATTTAAGTCAAGGTTTCTCAAACTTTTTCACAGGCCACACCTTAATACAGCTATTGTTTCATGGGCCAAATCCTCCCTCTCTGTATTAATTCTAATGAACAATGCCACATTATGCAGTATTCATTTTTGAAAGTTTATAATAAGCGATGCTCAGGGAGAGAGGAGGGGGAGGGGGGCGCAAGGTGGAAGTTTCACCTAGGGCACAAAATATCCTTGCACTGGCCCTGG
>NW_020664481.1:39066686-39115104 GCF_002925995.2 Terrapene triunguis | reverse complement strand
CTGGACTAGATGATCTAATGGTCCTTTCTGGCTTTAAATTCTGTGACTCAATGAAGAGATACTACCAGGCATAGATACAGTTCTGGTAATTTGGTCTAATAGGGACAGCAGTAAATGCTGTGCAGAAGGAAGATACTGCTACTCCTTTGGAACATTAATTTTCCTTCTGAAATTCCAAGATCTGTGCTCTCCACTTACCAGTTACCCAGATCTTAGAAACCTGGGATAAGCAAGAGTCATCTCTCCTCTTCCTTCTTTGCAAATAATAAGACATGATCCAATCTTTCCTCTAGGAGATTCCAGTCCTGTTTTTCACTAAATGGTCTAGACAGTGTAAGGTAGGTAGTTAATGGGGAGAAATATGCTAGACCTGGAGACCTCACAAAGCACACTTAATTTCGATAAACACCCAATATTTAACTAGTCAGAGATTAAAAAATTAGATTTCAAACCTTTGGGAAATGTGGCTTGGAGACTACTTACAGAGATTGAAAGGGTGATAATGAGCCTCCATGCTTGATGTGGAAAACTAATGTAATTATCTGGATAAATGGGAAAAGACTCTAGATGAGGAAATTCCCCTTGAGTAATGAACAGTACCTGATTTGGCATCGAACAACTTCCACTTCCACATGTCTATTTTTTGTTGCAATGGTAACTCATACATTATTGGCTAAAGAAAATCTACAAAGAACATCAGGAGATTGCTAGAAGAATTGTTTCCTGAGAGATGCCTTCAATTCATAATTAGCAGGAAAGCTCAAAAGTACAAGAATATTGGTGAAGGATTCCTAACCTCAGATGGGCTAGCACAGAATTATTAGGTTTTTAGGGGCAGATTTTAGCGAGCTTAGCACTCAATGTATATTGATTTCTTTTAAAAATATGGCCCCATTAGGCTAGGGTGCTCTAGAAATATATAAGATAGATGCAAATATTAGTAAATGGACAAAGATGAAATTACTACGCGTGATTAGGGCTCCATGTCTGTCACGGAGGTCATGTAAGTCACGGATTCCGTGACTTTCCGTGACTTCTGCAGGGGCTGGTGTGGTTGCCCCAGGGCCGCCCAAGCAGCAGTCCCCAGGGCAGGCAGACTGGAGCAGCTGCGGTCCTGGGCAGTGGTCCCTGGCCAGTGGGCCGGAGCAACTCGGCCCCCAGCAGCTGGAGCCACTGGCCCCAGGCACCCCCTCCCCAGCAGCCCTCGCCCCCACGTGCCCTCCAGCAGGAGCTCCCCACCCCCCCCCACACACACAGGATACCTCCCCTCCCCCCATTTAAACATAGGTATTTTTAGTATAAGTCATGGACAGGTCACAGGCCAGGAATTTTTGTTTATTGCCTGTGACCTGTCCATGACTTTTACTAAAAATACCCGTGACTAAATCGTAGCCTTACTCATGATACCCTTGGACTTCCTGTTAAAAAAACACCGAAAATTGTGACTCTTCGATACACCACAGTGTTAGCCCATTTCTAGTAGCCCTGGAGGAGGGCCCTGATAATGTCTTGATTCAGAAGGCCTGGGACTTCCTCATAATAAAAAAAGCTTACATACCTGCGCACAGAGAGGATGATAAAGCAAAAATGCCAGCAGGGCTGGCTCCAGGGTTTTTGCCGCCCCAAGCAGCAAAAAGTGGGGGGGGGGGCGGCGCCGTGATCACGATCTGCTCTAGCCACCGCTTCCGTCTTCGGCGGCAATTCGACCGCTGGTCCTTCGCTCCAAGAGGGACCGAGGGACCCGCCGCCGAAGAGCCGGACATGCCGCCCCTTTCCCTTGGCCGTCCCACGCACCTGCTTGCTGGGCTGGTGCCTGGAGCCGGCCCTGAATGCCAGAGACCTGGGAAGTAGAGATCTTTTAATGTAAAATGATGACCTATTTCTGCCTCTCTGTTAGTAATACTTGGAATCAGTGGACTTAATGAATGTTAAACCCTAGCTCCTGCGATCTGTGGCAGTTGAGGACTTCTAGCATCTCAGTGTCAGGCTTCTTTGGGCAGTTTTTACCTATGTGTGGCATTGCTCCATTTTTGAATGGCACAGACCATCAGCTCCTTTTATAACAGGACATGCCTCTGAGATAGGCTCAGGTTTCTATACATCAGGTAACCCCCTTCTGGTAAAGTGAAAACCAAAGCTCTCTGGTTTCCATGGGGTGTGACGGCACGATGTAACCCTTCCTACAGAATCGCTCAGAAAAAACAATTTCAGCTTGTAAAGATTTTTTTTTTTAAATGCTGGGCCAAAAATCTTCTCTCAGCTATTACAGTGCTGAAACCTTATTTTGGCCTTGATTCAGTAGAATATTTAAGCATGTGCATAAGTGCTTTAGGTTACTCATGTGTTTAAGTGCTTTGCTGAATCAAGTAGGCTTGGAAGGATTTGATTTTTTATTGTTAAATGTTGGGAAACTTTTGGTTTCACAGTGCACACACAAACCGCCCCTCCCCTCCAGCCCCCCATAGATAGAAAAACTGAAAATGTAAATCGAGAGAAATCTAAAAAAAGGCTTAAAAATAAACATTGATATGTCAAAATTATTTAAAAAAAAATCAGCTTCTGCCAACCCTATCGTCAAGTAGCAGAGATGAGAATTTACCCTGCAGCATACACTGCTCTCTCTCTCTCTCTTTAGAATTAAGCATTCGTATGGCCAGGAACACTTGCAGAACACAAGAGAACAGTTTCTCCCTGAAATGCTCAGCATCTAATCCCAGGTGGTGGTATTTCAGAACATGGGAGCCCTCTTGAAAGTGTAGTGTCCTTGCAGTGGTGTACTCTTAAGTGCGGGTGATGGGATGCAGATATTTATGGATTGTCTTTGCTAGTGATACATGTTACAGAAAGTAGCAATGCCTTTAGTTACTGTTACGAGTCACCAGGTTTCAGCAGACAAAGCACTCAAACCTTAATGTCAGCAGTATCACGCTGAAATGTTAAGCTATTTTAGTGATGTTTTAGTCCAATATTAATGGAAATGCTCCTGTTGTAAGAGCTATAGGAAAAGAATCTTTATAGTGAAGGATATCAATTTTATATTTATATTAGTTTCAGATAATAATGGTAAATTTGCAGAAAATGAGCTCCAAGGAACTAAGTTTAAATTCCATAAATTTCACCACTGACACTTTCTCCTCATTCACATAAAGGCAAATGTTTGAACATTCCATTTAGGTTTAATCTCTCCTTCAATGGGTGATTTTAAAAGGCCCAGGAAATCATAACAAGATCAATCAGAAGCCTACAGCAAACGGTATAATCCCAAAGGTGTGCAGTGTGTTTCTTTCCTAGCGGTTGTTGATTAGACTGGAGCACTCACTTGGGTTTTTACACAGCAGTTTAATATAAAAGTGACAACTTGCAAGATCTCACAATTCCAGCTGACGACTGACAGTGCTGGCTGTTTCCAGCCTTTTGAAAGCTCATTGCTGGAACCATGTATAAACACACAAGGGTGTATTGTGAGATTATCGGGGAGCGTGGCAGCACACAGCCTTGGCAGCAGCTCCAAGAGGCATGGTATGGGTCTGCACGCAACAGTGGTCGCTGCCACTGTCAGAGCATAGTCTCCATTCCTGAAGTAGTGTGTGTCCTCCAGCTGGTATAAAAAATGAGTGAGGTTTTGACTTTAGATTGCAAGCTTTTTGGGGTAGGGATCATGTCCACCTTTATGTTTATATAGGGCCTAGTATAATGGGGCCGAGTCCTGACCTGAGACTTTTGGGTGCTCCTGTAATATAAATGGGTATTAAAGTAATTACAGCTATCCACCTGCTTGTCATGCCTGCCTAGGGGAGTCTATCAAAGGCTAGAGTGACTGAAAAAGTTCTTTTGCATATTAGGTAACTGGGAATGAACCTTGGTTTACTTTTTGCCAGTAGTAATATCCATAATATCTTTATCTTCATGGCATGTTTCTGAGAGCTTGGATGATCTTTAAAATTCTTGAACTCCCAGCAGCATTTCACATTCTTCTTTTCTCACAGCACATTTGTAAGTACAACATGAATCGCACAGCACCTAAATTGCATCTTGCCAGTATGTGCTGTTTAAAGCCTTGAATTCAGTTCCCTACCAATGTTTGTGATGTTTATGTTGAATAAAACATAATTCAGTGTTAGACCTGTTTAGGGTATGAGTTGTTTACTATGTGTCCACCTATAATGACTAGGTCAGTAATCAGAGTTGATGGTATAAAAATATCTAAGCATTGGCTTTGAACTACTTAGCAGCCAGAGGTTGACGTGGGTAATTCAGGTGTAGCTGTCAGTAACATGTTTACTACAAGCTGGACTGTTCTAGGCATCTAGGATCACACTGAGGTCATGAAAAGGAGACGAGCCAATTAATATCACTCCTAGGGGTAAATTGTTGAGGTGTTGGAAGGGTTTCTGGCTCCGTTGCTCTCTTTAGAGTGAAAGGCTCCTCGTTGTGTGGCTAACATCCTATATATTTCATTCCTGTCGTTTCAAACCGGAGCAGATCAGACCTTGGCGCTAACTGAGATCCTGCCTGTGGCAGCAGCTGATACCTGATGCTTAGAGAAAGGCAAGCGCCAAGGATTCAGTGCTGCGTATGTGGGAACATTCCTTCCTGACCTCCATGGCCTGAAGTATGAAATCTGGAGGCATAACTTGCATAACTACAAATGTTATTCATCTAATACTCAGACTCCGCATTCAGATTTCATCCATGGCCATCTAGATGCATTGAGGCTTCCTAGCCATCTGCTGAAACCCCAGTGTGTCTTGACACGTCCTAGAAATGTGATAGGTGTGAGGCCAGTGATTGATGTGGGACTCAGTGGGGAGCTAAATATTTTGGAAGGGAGTGAGTTCAGCTAAGAAGAATCACTGTAACCTCTTAGCGATAGAAATATGAAACTCAACACTTATCTTGTCTGCACTTGGAGGGGATGGGACAAGTAGTTGGCAGAGTTCAGAAAAATATAATACATTTTAGACCTGCTCTTGATTGCACCTTGGTGGGGTAGCCTGGAAAAAGGAAATGAAGGTGAGAATTGGCTTTGGCTGTGTTAGACGCTCAATCAGCCAGTCACTCAGATTTGTCTTGGAGGCTTTGTAAATCTTTATAGAACAGAACACACAGATACTACAGTAATGCTAACAGCTGAGTGCAGGTAATTTACGTTAGCTTATTTTATGGTTCCAAACATGAATTATTATCAGCAAAGGAACAGAAGCCTCTCTCCAGTAATAAAAAGCTCAGTTGAGCACCTCCTATATGGTGCTGGGTACCTTAAACTTCCATTTACTTCAAAATGTTTCCTTGATCTATGACCCATTGCTAATCTGACATTATTTTTGGCTTTAGGAAAAACGAGAATATTGCAACACATAGGTAGATTTGAGAGGGCAGAAATGTTAAGTGTTTCAGATGATCAACACTGGCACAGATTCTTGTAAAAATCTCCTGCACCCCAGCACTTTGCAGTCTTGCTTTCTAAGACCTTGTACCTCTCTGTTTTCTTAGCTGTGCCCTGACCCAGCAAACAGCTTATGCACATGCTTGATTTTAAGTGACCTGCCTTTTTAGTCATGCCCCTTCCACCTCCCAGGGACAACCACCACTAGCCAGTATGTTTTTAAAGGTGTTCATAAGTGTTTAAAAACGTGAGTTAAAACATATTAGTTAGCATGTTTTTACACATGACCAAATTTCCTAGTATAGGCAAGGCCCTTGTCTTCAATGGAGTACCTCAGGTGCTTAAAGTTAAGCATGTGGTTAAGCTCTTCTTTGCTGGATGGACACCTTAATGCATGGCATCTCTTGTCTCCAGTGGCTATATTAACAATCAGTGTTCACAGAAATGAAGAGAATCCCAGTGAGAGGTTGTCTCTAGGTAGCTAGACTACTGGAAAGTGGAAAAGCAAAGCACTTCCAGTCCCTATTTTTCATGATCAGAAGGCGAGTGATGAATAGTTGGCAGGTGGTACGCCCTCTGTCTCCTTGTTTCTGTGAAAGATATTAATTGTGCTCTGCTATTAATTATTCCAGCATTAAATGCCTAGCTTTTGATGATTATTTTAATTGGTGGGGGGTGCTTAGCAGCTAATGATGGAAACTTTTCTCTTGTTACATTGACATACACATATTTGTATTTCTCTCACAGTATTTTTGTATTCCTAATGTGGAACTGATTGCCTCAAGGACCTATAGTAAAAACAAACATACTATAATTAGCAAGATTTCTGCCTCTGCTTTTTATTTTTAAGAATTATGGTAAATGCCATGGAGAATGTAATCATTTTCCTTGCAGAATTTGTGTTTGGAATGCCACCTCTTGTTCACTGGGGCAATAAACTCTACTGAATCCCTCTTGTTGTCCTATCAGCATCGGATCTGCTTAGTAGCTGCTGGTGTATGTGCTGCCTTTGCTTCTCTTAGTTTGAATCCCACTTCTCTCATGACTCATCCCCCCTCCCTTTTTTTTCTTTCTTGTTCTAAATATTTTTCTTGGAACTAAGTAGTAACACATACCTCAGTTTCTCCAAGAGAAAACATTTCCCTATGCTGCAGTCAGAGAGACAATCCACTTCTCAAAGTGGAAGAGGTGCAGATAAGCCAGAGGAGAATGGAAGCAAGTCAGTTGGCATTATCAATAAATGTTCATATCTCTTATTTTCCATGAGCCATAATTATCAACACCCTGAATTCCGACATTTCCTAACTTTTGAGTGCTTTGAATTTTCAATCTTTAACATTCTTTTAACATAGTTGTTTTGGATGTAGAATATAGGGAATTAAAGGATGATAATGAAAATAACTATAAAAAAGGTACAAAACGAAAGGAAAAACAGTCAGGATAAGTCAGGAAGAGAGAAACACTAACAGAGGGGAAGGATCAGCCTCAGGAAATTGGTTTTTACTTCATGTAATTTTTATTCTAAATTTGTACTGTTTTCTGTCCCTACGTGTTCCAAAAAATGTCTCAGGCAAGGGTTTCCAAATGTCCTTGAGCCCCTTCTCCTTTGAGGACTAAGCATTAGCCTGGGTGTAAAATAGCCATGCTCAGAAGGTCATGGCTTTCTGAAGCCACTCCTAATTAATAGACATCCTGACTCCCTCACCAGTGAATCATCCCTGTCCCCACACATATCAGTTCATCAATTCTGTCTGCTCAGATAAAATCAGTTCAATCTCCCCAGTAAATCAGTGCTTCCTCCTGACACTAATTAATCATTTCTGTCCTCACCCCCACCCTGGTAAGCTCAGTTCTTACACACATTCCAGTTCATACATTTGGGGTTTTTCCTTAAATGCATGAATTTTGGGCACTACCCCCGTTCCCCACCACATTGCATGAATTCTGGGCTCGCCTCTGTCCCGCCATCTGGATGTACGGACATCTTCCCTATATAATTTCTGCTCTGCAGTGCTCCAAAGATTTGTTCGTGGCCCACTTCTTTTCTTTATATACCTTCCACCTTGGATACAACTTCCATGAAGAGGACACCAACTTTGTCTCCCTTGATTTGCTCTCTGATCCCTCTCTCTGCCTATTTTGACTCTGGCTGGTACTTATTCTACTACAGAATAGTTCAAAGAGTTTGGTCCTGTTTCTGTTTAGAAATTCTTCTTTGTTCCTCATTGCAAATGTACACTAGAATTTACCTTAACTTGGACCTTAATTTAGCTGCCTCATCAGTAAATCTGCTTACCCCATTGCCTATGCAGAATTGCCAGAATTTGTCCTCACTTTGACCTCGGCATTGTTTGAATTCTTACTATGCCCTAATTATTTCCCTTTTTGACTGCTGTAATTGCCAGTTTTATGTCTTTTCTGAATCCCTACTCTCTAACTTTAAGGGTTCCAGAATACTGCAGCATGACTTATCCTTGCCCAAGGAAGCAAGACCATGTCATCATCCAACTTTGGTACCTTAAGGGTCTTCTACCCATTAACCAGGCTGCCCTCCTTGTTTTCCAAACTTGTTCAACTCAACCCTTTTCTGAGCTTTTTCCACTTACTCTGGCTCCTGGTCTCTGTTTACTTTCTGTCTCCAGCCTTGACTTCCCCTCTGTCCCTTCCCACAACCTTTCATGGCTGGAGTTGCTCTTTTGCTTATGCTGCCCCCTCTACAGTAACTGGACTTCTCTATCCCACCCTCCCCTGGAGCCCTATGTCACTTGCAATCTGTCAGTCCCACTTCACTCAGGACTGATACTCGCTGTAAGGTATTTTGTGCAGCTCTGCCCATAGAGTACTATAAAGTTAAACTCTGTTGTACAATCTGTTTTCTTTTCCCGATATGCCCCCTAAGATAAAGGGTTTTATATTGCCCTGCCCATCTCATCAGCGCTTCTTGCAACTGCTTGTGTTATTACTTGTCCTGTCCCCCTCATACCTGTCTAATACTGCCCTCGTGCTGCTTTTCCTTTACAAAGTTTACTGCAAGGGAGAGGTGCCTTGCTGGTCCTGAAAACCTGCTCAGAGCCTCCACTGGAAAGTAGGACTGTTTTTACTGTGTAAGTTTATAAATGTAATGAACTTTACAATCAAAAGGTCACTGCATTTCCCTGACCCATTTACTCCAGGTAACATTCCCCATGAAAGTATTTTTTGTTTTTCACTTGTTTTAAGAATTTTCTTTCAAGGAGAATGTCACCTGATGTAAGGGGAAAAGGTAGTGGAAACTGAGTGATCTTTAGTTTGCAAAGTTCCTTACATTTATCTAATTAAATCGTGAAAGCAGGCCTGTTGTTAGTTGTCCCTGAACATATCATGAAAATGAAGGCCATCTAGCTTTTTGTCGTACAGGCCTACTTTCTTTCCGGTGGAGGGTATTAGGAAATTCTTAACCCCAGAATTGATGGACTTCTGATTTAAGAAGGGTTAAAGCACAGGATTGTGGGTTTTATTCCTAGCTCTGCTACAGACTTCCTGTGTAATCTTGAACAAATCACTTAAACTCTATGCCTCAATTTTGCCCATATGGAAATAATAATTCTTACCTACCACATATGGTTGGTATTAGGCTAATTGGAGATTCTGAGATGGAAGAACTAAAGAAGTGCAAAGTCTTGTAAATCATTATTCGTAATAATAATTATTGTATTCTAGATATACATATTTTATCTGGAGGAAGCATTCATAGTCTCTGTCAGCCGGACCCTACAGCTGCTGCAGTATGCCACTGAAAATAATTACGTGCTCAAATAAGGAACATTTACAGTTTATAAAAGACTATTTTGAAGATTATATGTCATTAAATAAGAAGAGTAATGTAAGGTTTTCAAAAAACTATTTTCCCAGCACCATTCCCCAGAGATCCTCGAGCCTGGGCCACATGAATAACTTTCTCATTCTTGTGTCCATGCTGAAGGTTGTGTTTTTAATTTATTTTAAGTATCCACGGAATGCTGTCTCCAATGTCCATAGGACTCTAAATCGGATGTGAGACACAAACGCACCCGAGCAGCTTATCAGAGAAACAGGGTTGGCGTGAGGCCTACATAAACAGCCATAAATTCTTTCTCATTTAAATGAAAGGACCCTGGAGGATTGGCCAATTATAACTACAGTGAGCTGTCCTTGGGCACCAATGAAAGTGCTTCAGTTGACCCCTGCTATTTAACATGCGTTGAATGTTTTGTTTATTTCTAAACTTAGTGTTATAAAATTACCAGGATACAACTTGGTTTGGGTAAAACTGATTTCTGTGTAGGTTACTTTCCAGAGATATTACCAGTGATCAGAACTGTTTCCCATCATTCATTTCTTAGAGAGTTTAGCGAGGCTGTTGCCCAGGTAAGAAAGAAATTGTCTGCCTCCTTCCTCCCGCCTCCTTCCACACATTCTCCCAGAAATCAACAGCACAGGAAGAAAGTTGGTAAATTTGATTTTAGCCCCCCCTCTCCCCCAAAAAACTCTTTTTTTGCTACAAGTAACTATCTCATTTCCTGAAAATCCTGCCTCTGACCAGAGCTTCCACTAAGGCCTTTTAGCGTTATCTTTACTTAGAGTCAAATACTGGTTCAATTGCAATCAGTGGTAAAACTCTGCTTGACTTCACTGGGAACAGGATTGGGCTCTTGGCTTCTCACATGCTCAGTAGAGGCCTGATCCAGCTCCCACTGACTTCAATGAAGCATGAACAAGCTCTGAAAGAACACAGTCAGAACTGAAGTTATATGGTGGGGTTCTCTCCAGACAGGCCTATTCCACTCAGCTGTGTGAGAGGAGGAGCAGTTCTGAAGTAAAACTATTTTATTTTGACCTTGAACCCTATGCTAATACTGGTAAGAAAATTCCTGCTGGGTGCTACTGAGTTAAGTAACTCCCCTGGTCTTCCTAGGGTGAACCTTGTACATAGATGCATTGGAAAGGTTGCATCATGTTGGCTTGATGCACATTGGAATTTTAAATCTTCATGCCCCAAACACAATCCCACTGTGCTCAATTAAGTACATTAAATAAAATTTAAAAACAAACCTCCAGAAAACCTCTCCACCTCATCCCAGCTTTTACTGGAGACTCCTCCATGGCCAATGTCCAGACCTCATTCAGTACCACTCAGTCTATACATTACTGAGTCCATTTGGCAGTCAGCAAAACCCCTGTGTCTTCTTTAACTCAGCCAATGTGCTTTGGCAGCTGACACAGACAATGTGATCTGCACTGGAATATGTGTGCATGTCTAAAAATTAGTGTTCTTTTGTGTGTGATGAAAGCATTCTAACACACTGGAGCTGAGCTCTAATACATGAACGTTATATGCTGTATCCTAAAGCTGTCATCTTGCTGTTGGGATCTCCTAGCTCACAAGATTATTTAAAATTTAAATAAATTAGAAGAAAGGGAATGATTTTTTTAAAGGGGGGAAGGATGTTAGAATATAAAATGCAGTAATTCTGGGCCTAATCCTGCATTCCTTGCATACCCAAACTCCAACTGATCTCAAGAACTTTGAATGCAGGAACTGCTCCTTAGTGTGCAGCATTTGCACAATCAGAAATTCAGCAACTGGTTGACACAGGTCTGCTTTCTTTGTGCACAAACATTTCGTACACTTTATCTACAAAGTAGAGGCCCCCGTCCTGCAGGCCTAACTCAGATGTAAATTGCCACCAACTTCCATGGGAGTCACAGGTATTTAATTTCAAACTTTCAGCCACTAACCTACTGGTGCATAATCAAATGATTCTTTTACTAACTAAAACAGTGAAACGTGTGACTGCGTTGACACCACATCCTTGTTTCACGAAGAGCAGAATGAGGTGTGGTCTCTTTAATGCTGTAGGGCGCAATCCTACAAGGTGCTGAGCACCGCCTGAGAGATGCAGAGAGCCCTCAGCATCATGGGGCAGTGATGGCAGTAGGTGAGGACAAGCCATAAAGTCAAAGACGGTAACTACTACTACTGCTCTAACTAAAATTACTTTTAAAAAAGAAAAGCCCTGAAGTTCTGAGATACAGGTCCTGATCCGAAGCCCACCAAAGACGAAGGGAATCTTGCCACTGACTTCAGTGGGGTTTGGACAGCCTCATGCTGATAACAGCATCGTTTTACAACGGCCTTAGAGAGGCTTCTTTTCATCGGAGGAAAACTGTGCTATGATTGAAGTGACATCTCACAGGAAGTTATAACTTTCTGAACTCAGGGAAAGGCAGAAGTGTCAAGAATATAAGGCACCAGGAGGCTTTAAAGATGTACAGTGAGAATATCATGGAGCTATGCTGCTATGCAGCAGCTGAGGATCTGGCCCAATATGTTTTATGTCCCCATTAAGTTCTACTTTAATGTGACAAGCCTCTTCCAACCT
Source organism: Terrapene triunguis (assembly GCF_002925995.2). Lineage (NCBI taxonomy): Eukaryota > Metazoa > Chordata > Testudines > Emydidae > Terrapene > Terrapene triunguis. Next base: position 39,103,317 of record NW_020664481.1, on the reverse strand, counting down.
GGTTTCTCTGAAAATTATTTCCTCTCCTGCTACTCTGACCATGCCACCTCCCACCCCCTCCTTCATTCCTCCATGGTTGGCACTACACAGTCTTGTCCTCACCTACATCTCAGGTGTTGTTTCTTCCTCCTCACCCACTCACACTGTACACGCTTCACTATCCTCTCAAGTTACTGCTCCTTTTGTTTGTTTCATGCACTCTTCGCTTTGTACCTTAAATCCTGTGCTTGGAACAGTCTCCCACTTCCTTCCTTTTCTCCTTCAGACTCACTTCTTTCACGTTTCTTCCTTGTTTTCCTCACCAGTAAATTTTCATCACTCTCCCTTCCCTGAGCGATAGCACCAGGGTTCGTCTCCTGTTTTACTTATCCATCTTAAATTGTAAAGTCTTAAGGGCACAGACTTTCTTTTCCAGGCATCATGTAAACTTAGGGCGCAATACATTATTATGAATGATAATACATGATTGTGATACCACTAGCAAGATTATGAATTCAAGTGGGTAATAAACAGTGAAAGCAGATGAAAGGAACAAAGAACCTGTTTTTAGATGTCTCCTGGAGGAAGAAATAAAATCACCAGCTAGTCTATTGGCTTCTAAAGTCTTCACTAACTCAAGTGTTATGTGTGACTCAAACTTGTCCTGCACATATGCAGAATATAGCCAACAGCAAAAGGTCTGCTAGACCTTTTAATTCTACATATACTGCAGAGAGCAAAAGGCATCTAAAGTGAACGCTCCTGCAAAAATAGGAATGGATTTGCAGTTCATAACAATTATTGTTAATAATTGATAGCTATGCCTAAATGATAATTGATGAATTTTAACACAGAAGTGTGTCCTCATTTTTAGTACCAGATTGGATATGGTAATGTGACTATGACCATTTAATTCAATTTACTGCCTAGGTATTCTGTACTGTAGCTCTTCCAGCTGAGTTCCCTGAGAAATTCCTGCCTGGAAATAGCCCAAATAATTTCTTTGAGAAAGTCAGTGGGTTACTGACCTTAAGATCTGCAGTAATGTAAAATCAAACCTATGGAAACAATTTGCTGGATCAGTATTAACGGCGCAGCAGTCTTCTGAGAAGAAAAAAGGAAAGTAGCTTAAAGAATACATAGCCAACAGGGACTCAGTTTGCTGTTTCAGTGAGTTATTTAATGAAGGGGAATTTGCACACTTTTTGGAGGTGGGGGGGATCATCCAGTTAAACTCCCAAGAAGGTGTGTGGATTAGAGCCAGAGATCATATTTTCTAAGCCTTGCTTTCAAAAGAGTCAAAAACATATATTTTTTATTACCCCTGGGTTAATACTAGTAGCAAATCATCTGCTGGCTTTACAAATGTTCTTCTTTCAGGCAGTGTGGCTCAAAGGGGACTTGAGCTCTGTGGGAAAAGCCTCAGCAATCTTACTTTACTTAGATTTATTTGGGGGTTTTTTTTAAGGGGGGGCTATTAAAACACAGCAATAGCATATTCACACCAGCAGCTTATACAATTAAAACACGATAGCATATTTTTAAGAGCAGTTTGGTGTATAAAGAACTCTGTTACTGACATCTTTCACTGGACTAACCTTAGATGTTATGCTGATTGTATATGTACTATCTGCTGTATAAAGGTAGAAGATACTTCAGTATTAGTAGAATTTACAAAGTTGATTCCGTAACAACCATTAAGTCTGGTGTTTGTGGGCTACTGTAGTTTTGTAAATATCTGCATTTTGGTTTGGGCTAGTGAATAGGATATGAGAATATGAAAAACTGGGAAAATCAAAAGAGGGAGTGGCCAAGCTAGATAGAGAGGCTGAAAGACATCCAGAGGTTTTCATTGTCTTAGTCACCCATGACTGGTTATAGCTAGTGGTGGGCTGATGGCTCATGCTGGGTAGGGAAGAGAGGAAGGAAGTGGATTTAGTGGAAAATTGATTGCATCTACTTGGGTTCTTTCCAGTTGAATCCTGAGTTAAGTACATTCATCCTGAACTAATCGTTAGGGAGAGTTGGCTGAAACCTCACATACTTCTTAAAGAAAAGAATAGTATTAAAGAACAATATCCTTATTGTACTTGAGTGCCAAAAGAAGTGAGCATACTATGAGTCCTACCTATGCAGCTCTTTATGCTATGTCTTGAAAGTTGCATGTATTTTAGTTTTAACATAACCCCAGAATATCGTCCAAAAAGTTGAAGACTGGATCATTTTTTTTCACAGAAACTTGAGCATGGTCCATTTTAGAGGACAGTTTTCTGACTTAAAAAAAACATTGGGTGACCTAGCAAACTCCAACTCTCTTTTCGTTGTTGTCAGTCATTTTTGACCCCAACAAAACACACAAAAAAGGTGATCAGATAGATATCAAAGACCATAGGCCAGATTCTGCTCTCATTTACATTAGTATAAATCTGGAGTAACATCATTGGCTTCAAGAGAGTTACTCCAGCTTTACACCAGTGTAAATAAAAGAGTTACTCCAGCTTTACACCAGTGTTGTTGCTGAGCTGGCAGACTGCGGTCTGTTTCCTAAAATTTAGTAATACACAATTGACTTAGTAGTAAATATTCTGTAACTAAGAATATGTGTTTTTGAAAGCGTGTACATTGTTTTACTGTTCCGCTATCTGTCGTGATACTATTTCAAAAGTCTATCAGGGTGTTGAAGGTTTCCTAAGCTTCCTTAACCATTTCGATTTCAAATGGGTCTGACTGAGAATGCTTTTCGGTTAACAAACCACTCTATCAATATTCTCAAAGGCTCTTTTGTGCTCAGCTATTGCTGTGGTGTCCCCTCTTCCTCTGCTTCACTCTCCCGTGTCACCATGGTATACAGATGGCTCCTGACAGATGAAGGGAGTGGGAAGGTGGCTGGGAGGCTGGTGGGGGAAGTTAGTCTGAATCTGACTGATTGCAAGATAAAGAATTTTTGAAGGACTGAATATATAAGAAGCAAAGAAAATTGCTTTGCCTTTACTATGGGAATCAAAGCAACTGGCCTGAGTGACAAAGTGCCTGGTGAATCTGGGATGCCTCTGCTCAAATTCAGGGTTGAGTATTTCACACTATTAAGAACTTTCCATCTGCTTTGTTAAGACCTGTTAAACTGGGACAGGATCGCCATCCTCCATGGTGGCAGAAATTTGCCTATGGGAATGGACAAATGCAGAGCTTCAAACGGTGTCATGCGCTGAAGTGTGTGGGGTGCTTGGGTCTAGCTCACAGCTGTAGTCCCAAGTCAGTGGCTGGCAAAGTGCAGCAAGGCGTCATTAGGTCTGTTGTTGCTGGAGATTGTCAATACCTCCTTTCAAGATGGGAAAGGGTTTACATCAGTTAATGAAATAGTGGCTGGGCTATTGCTTGAGAATCTCACCCGTCATTGTCTTGTTGCTGACGTTCCATTTTGTTGAAATGAGAATTGAGTATTGAGACAGTGACAGAACTCTAGCCACACCTGGGATCTTCAGACGTGGTTGACCTCTTCCTATTTGGTTTTACACATAGATACGGCACAGAGACTGTACTGGGTGTGTTGGCTGATGATCTCTTTCTGGATATGACTCAAATAAAGTGTCCATACTGATTCGTTTAGATTTGTCAGCCGCAGCTTTTGATGCCATTGACAGTGGGGAGTTGACGCACGTAAGTTTGCTGGCAGGAAGAAAGCAAGCTTTTTCTTGTGCAGATCTGTTCTTGTCTCAGAGGACTCAGAGGGTAGTTTTGGGCAATTGCCTTCAGGAATTTCTGTTGCAGCTTGCTACAAGATTTGGTCTTGTCCACCCTCTGTGCACAGCGTGTATATAAAATATTAGCAGAGAGAGTGAGGTGGTCTGGGGTGCAGAGCCTTCAGTGTACAAGGTATGCAGGTGACACTCTGCTCCTTGTCTTTATTTCATCAGCTCTGCTGTTGATCAGATTTGTCATTGTCTAGACAAGAGCCCAGTTGTGCTGAGAGCTAGCTAGTTTGAGGCTCAACTTAAGTGACAGAGAGGTGATGTTAATAGACTAGGGGGAGGAACTGGAGGCCATGCGGGAGCCACCTCGGCTGAGAGAGTTCGCAACATGCGGCTGTGTTGGCTCCCCAGCTGATTCTGGCTATTCAAATAGCAAGCAGGGACCAAGAGTGCATGACTAGAAGGTTGCCACCTTTTCCTTTGGATAGAGACCTACTGCAATAGTCACACTGAGGGTGGATTATGGCAGTAAACTGCATGTGAAGGCCACTTGGAAACTTCAGCTAGTGCTGAATTCAGTGGTCCCCTTACTTAGCAATATTCCCCACAGGGAGCACATACATGGAGTGTAAATGCTTTGGAGCAGAGGCTACTTTTCAGGGTCTGCCTGCACTGTGTTTATCAAGACTCCTGACTGAGGCTCCGAGGTTCTATCACAATGCAAATAACAATTACATCTGTGCTCTGTGGTTTGCATGGGCTTCCACTCAGGTCTGCGTCCAGTTCATTTCCAGGTGCAGTTCAAGGTGTAGAGTTTTGTAAGTCAAAGTCAAAATAGTTTGGGTCCTGGCTTATCCCTCTAGGACACTACAGCAGCTGCAATCAGTTGATGTGCTTGAACTAAGAGCCCCCATGTGAAATGGAGGGGGCTGGTGGCAGGGCATTTTCAATGGGAGCAGGGAGGTTGAGAGGTGAGGCAGAGTTTCATTTCCTGAGTCTGGCAGGCTGAGAAAGCACCAGTTTGATTTTGTATGTATTTTTGATGTAAAATCAACATACACTCTTGGTTGGTGTGGCAATGTATAAGACAACCCCGTAAACTCCAGCATGTAATGGGTTACAGGGAAAGCCCAGATTCCCTGCCTGTCACATGGGTAATGGGGCAGGGCTATGAAAGCAAAGGGAAAGCTGCTGTAGTGGGACCTTCCTAGGGGGGAAGGAGTATCCTCTCCCAGATTGCTGAATGCTGGAAAAGGCTCTGGTGGTTGTTACCAAGTGTTCTGACTTGCTTTGCCTTTGTCTTAATCTCCTGTGTTATTAATAAAGCTAGCCCCATGGAAAGGGACCTGAACTGAACTATAGTTTGGGGCTTTTTTTTTTGCCTTTCTCAGCCAGTCTGTCCCTCTGCTAGCTTACAGCGGGGTGTATGGATAAAATAAATAGCTATTAAATCAACTCAAGCTGTTACTTCTCCATTTTAAAACACATGCTTGACTTAAATTTTATAAATTCTTTTTCAATATAAGTTCTTCCATTTAAGATCCATGGAAATAATTTATGTCCTCCACTGGAAACAAAGGGTAGACTAGACTGGATAAATACATAAGAAGGAGAGAAAGGAAACCTCTGCCAAATTTTCAGCTTCTCGCATTGCATGAAAGATTGAAAATGTCTCTTGGGTTCATAATGTACCTATAACAACGTTCTTCCCCCACCTAAGGGCCACAGAGTTCCTTCTTGTCCCAATAGCATTGCGTTACTTTGGTTTAATAAAGTGACTGGAGCGTAGGAAAGGGAGAGCGAATTCCACACGAAAGCAAACCATGTACTATGGCTATGTCTGCGCTGCCAAAAACGGTGGGCTTTTACAGGAAGATAACCGACGTGTGAGAGCTGTCTCGCTGTATGATCCTAGTGGAGACAACGCGCAGGCAGTTTTTATCACGATGTAGCTCAGGGGTAGGCAACCTATGGCACCCGTGCCGAAGGCTGCACATGAACTGATTTTCAGTGGCACTCACACTGCCCAGGTCCTGGCCACCGGTCCGGGGGCTCTGCATTTTATTTAAATTTTTAAATGAAGCTTTTTAAACATTTTAAAAACCTTATTTACTTTACATACAACAATAGTTTAGTTATATATTTTAGACTTATAGAAAGAGACCTTCTAAAAACATTAAAATGTATTACTGGCATGCGAAACCTTAAATTAGAGTGAATAAATGAAGACTCGGCACACCACTTCTGAAAGGTTGCCGACCCCTGATGTATCTATACTGCCCACCAGGGTTTGACTTGGCCTAATTACATTGTGGTCACTAGCATGAGGTAAAATCCTAGTGAGGAAAAGTCAGTTTATTGTTTTAAAATGTTAGCGCATCAAGGTAAATCCTGGGGGGAGCATCCGGTTGACTGGTAATGTGTTAATACTACAGCCCCCTTGTCTTCACTTGGATTGTACCATGCACCAGCTAACACATAATAAGAACACAGTTTTTTTCCTACTGAAGACCAGATTTGCCTTGGGGGAGCTCCTCAGCAGGTGTAAATAGTTATGGCTCCATTGATGTGTTAACAGAGATATGATAGTTTATACTGGCTGCAGATCTGCCCCGATGTAGACTCACATATACCCCTGCAAAGTGGGTGTGGAACACCATCATTTTCTTGTGGTAGGAGTTTGCAATCACTTTGCACGGATAGAAATTACCACACGTCGTGCAGGGCAATGGACAGTTAGGCCAACAGGCCATATGTTGAATTTTGCTCTAAATAATTTTATACTTTTGTTTGCACCCAGATATCATAATGTGGACAAACTACTAATGGACAGAGAAACAGAGAGCCTAGATAAACTTCTGACCCGCTAAGGTAGACTGGCTTGATGTAGAGATACAAAATGAATCTTGATTTTGTAATAGCTGTACAACCACAAAATCAAAATTAATCTGCAATTCTGACATAAAGACACATTAAAATAATAATGTTAATTATAGGTGGCAGTCTGAAAATTTGGGTACATTAAATTCAGAATTATAAAAAACATGATTTAATATTATAACTTGAAAATGTTTGCTATGATTGCCCTGCATGAATATTTTTTAAAAAAATCCTACTTTCTATCTACCTGATAATATTTTATTAGAATTTGTTCACAGGCTCTGAATGCTCTTTCCTGAAAGAATCTATGTAAAGGGAGAAAACAATACACATCCTGTACTCCACCTTCACAGGCCTCTAGCGTTTTCGATGCCACCTTTTGTTTGCAAGAGTTTAAATTTCAAATAAAATCCCAGCATTCTTTTGAAAAAAAGGAAAGGGCCTCTCCCCTGCTTAGATTGTCAAATCCCAGACTAGGCTGAAATTGAATAGGGCAAGTCAGTGACCTCAGGCAGAAAGAATGTTGCTTATTTACGTAGGGCTTCTGCTATTTTAGCAGCAAACCTTTTCTTCTGAAAAGACAATGTATACTGTTTTGTGTTTATGGCCAAGTAAGGAGCTTGTACATTTGAGATTTGCATGGCAATAGCCTAGTAACTTAATATACAGCATCCTCAAAAATAGCAATGTAAGACTTTGTTTTGTCTTAATCAACTCAAATATTTTTAAAACGAGCTTTACAAAAGTTCTCTGTAAAATTATGCTGCTCATATGTTGGGTTTTGTTTTTTAAATAGCAAAGTTACATTTAGTTCTTTCTTTATTAGACATCAGGGCAGAGCTCTGAAATATTTTGCTGCATCTTGATGCTTGGGGCGGGAAGCATTCCTTCAGTCTGGAACCAGAAAAATGTGTGAATGTGTGTATACTCACACCAGGCATTTTTCCTGAAATAATGAAAGATCTTTACAACCATTCTGGCCTGTCAGATGAGCCTGCAATTCCAAATGGTTTTTAAAGTGTGTTGCTCAATAGATCGTAACCATGAGGGACTATTGTATACATGAAGCACACATTTAGGATCCGATTCTGCATTCCTTGAAATCAGTGGGAGTCTGGGCGTGAAAGGAATGCAGGATTGGGTCCTAAAACAGGGGAGTAAAATTCTGTGCCAGATTTCTTTGAGAAGAAGAATACAGCACATCCACAGTAGCCACTTTTCAGTGTTTCAAATTTCAAACGGCTGAAGCCTGTGAAAAGTGGCTTCTGCCAACATGCAATATCTTCTTTTCAAAGGAATTTGGCACTGATTTTTTTTTTCCTTCCTGAAATAATCGAAAGCCCTAGAAATTCACCCTTCCCTGCACAAAGCCTAAGCGATCAAGCTTGGTGATGGGGGGTTGGGGGCGGAGGAAGGGGAGGGAGACCTATAGAGGCACCCTGATTGCAGTGCAGGCTATGAGCTAGGCTAACCCTTGCTGATGCCCTTCCATGCCCCAATATGGGGTTTGTTTGTTTTTTTCACCCACTGGATCCTTGTAATTCTCCCTGCTTTGTCGCCACCCCTGTAAAGTAGCATTCACATTGCTACTGGGTCTTGTGCAGGTCCTCTGCAGGGGACTGAGTGTGCCTCCCAAGGTTAACAAGTCATATGAGTGCAAAAGGGCCCAAAGCAGGTTTATAGCTTCCTATCAGTGGCATGGGGTAAAGCAGTGGAGAGCCCCCCTCGCCCCCCTACAGAAAATCTCCATGGCAGATGTCCATAGCTAAGCCCAGAGGGAGGAATGTGGATGTGTAGGCCACAAACCCACAGGCGAGGTTAGTAGAAACTCAAAAAGATTTTGAATCTTTTTGTTTCCTTTTGGCACTTCTGTACTTTTACACACAGGGCGAATTGTTCTTTTCTTAAGACAGTAAAAGAAAGCGGGCCTCCTGGATGAGACTCATCTACTGTTTTATCCTAGGGTAAATTTAGAGATGAGGAACAGATCCCTTGATATTGATGGGTTTGTTATTATTTAATAAATAGTGTTGCCAACTATCTTGTTTTTATTGTATGCTTCTGGTGTTTGGAGTTTTACATAAGGCCCCAGCTCTTGTGATTACCTGAGAATCTCAGCTTCCATTCCTTTTTTAAAGTAACTTTCTAGCCCACATGGATGCAGAGAAAAGATTGAAAATGTGACCCTAAACCTGAAGGCAAATGAAAAATACCCAACATTTATTATTTGTAAAAGTCTCTCATGTTTGAGGTCTAACTCATGATTTCTGAATACTTGAAGTTGGCAGGACTGGTACCATAGGAATGCATGATGCCTTACATAGCAAGTAAAGATATAGTCCCAGAGGGTCATTCCTTTCTGCCATTCAAAAAGGGTGGCTGGCAGGATGAAATCAAATCATACATTAATTCTCATAGTACAAATATAAAATCCTGCTCCTACATATCCCCCTTTTGACCCTGTGAGAGGTAGGGGGAATGACCCTCTTGCTCCTACACCTGTGTCAAAAAGCTCACAATCTAAAGCACTGAACCTGGTGCCCATATGCTGTTCTGACATTGTGTAGGAGTCTAAAGGAGACACAGTGGAAGAATTCCCCTGGCACAGGGGCAGTACAGGGCCAATTTACTGTTCTCCTGTGTTGGTCCAGCATGGTGGGCAGAAAGATCATAGACTATCAGGATTGGAAGGGACCTCAGGAGGTCATCTAGTCCACCGCGCTGCTCAAAGCAGGACCAATCCCCAGACCAATTTTTGCCCTAGATCCCTAAATGGTCCCCTCAAGGGTTGAACTCACAACCCTGGGTTTAGCAGGCCGATGCTCAAACCACTGAGTTATCCTTCCACCCCTGTTTGTAGTGCTCAGTGCTTCAGGGATTCTGCACTGCAGAGGTAAGGCTGTTCTAAGTTAGAGCAGCCCTATACTAATGCCAGGGGTCATTTTGGCACAAAGGTTGGCACCTCTTCCTGGACTGCACCTTCTGGGCTGAGTCTCCCAGGAGAGGCAGCAAAGAATCTGGCCCCAAGATTATAATGGAAATGCTAATAGAACTTTAAATTGGACTCCGCATATGTGCTGCTATTAGTGTAGTCCAGAGTCAGTGTGCAGAGCTCCAGAGCTTTGCTTCCCTCTTTTGAGTCAGCTGCAATATAGTCAGTTATCTACTGCTGCAAATTGGCTGTGTGTGTATGTTTACATGTCCGGTTAGCATGCACACCTTCAGATGTCACCAAATGCAAATGCTAGTATGAGACCTATAATGATGCTGTCCTAACATCATTCATTACAAAGATGACATCTTAAGCTGTTAACCAGCATTTGGATCCATGTTTTACATTGCTCAATAAAACAAATATGCACAATTCATTTATCAGTCAGGCATGAGAAACCAGGAATTACTGTGTGCCTGGGAAGCCTTGTGAGTCATGAATCAGAACTCTTAGTGGTTGTATCCCTCAGAGAGGTGTGGTAATTCCATGTCTAGTGAAATGGAAATTATAAAATAAAATTAATAGTGGAAAGGATGCCTACTAAAAATGCATCATTATATCTTACATCAGTATCTCATGTTCTCCAGAGGAGTCAGTTATAATAGGACACCTTGGTTATAGTCATGCTCTTCTAGCAGGGACTCCTGTAGTTTATAGATGCAATTTTCAGCGTGCTCAGTATAGACATTCCTCTACTTCCATTCAGCCATTGACTTCAGTGGAAGCAGAGTTGGGCCAGTGTTGAGTGCTTTGAGAAATCTCACTCTATATTTCTGGTCATTAGTTGCAACAGGGGCATTGCAGCTGTTCCAATAGAGAAGCCACAGCTCTCCCTAGCACTTCTGTCTGTCGGTTCTTTTTTTATTGCTGACAGTGCAGAAGCTCTCTGGGTGACTAGGGGAATGCATGATGCCCTCTTCTGGAGAAATGGTATTAGAACTTTACGTTCAGGGAGTTCACCACCAGCTTTGTGCACAGATCCACACGAGAGTATTCCTTATATTGTACCTTCAGACAACAGGAACGAGAGGTGAGGATTTCACTTTCTGCATAATAGTCCAGGTTGGTAACCTTAACAATTGACCTTTATAATCAGATTTGCTTTAATTAGGGAGCTGTTCTCACCTCAGGAAATTATGCACCCACATCTGACTTCTGACTGTTCATCACACCAGGATGTGCTAATTAGATTTTCTGAGCAAAATATAGGCGTCTTGTTCCACACAACAGTAACTTTAGATTGTGAGGAGTGTGGCGATGCGTTTTCTTCCAAATGGACAGATAGTGTTGGATGTGTGTCATGTGTTGTCCAAGGGGCTGAAGTTTAGATGCATGACATTCCCATTATTTGGAAAGAGTGGTGTCTTCTTAACCAACATTAGTCAGGCAAACAATTCAGGCTTTTCATATGATCTCACTCATAGTACGACAGTAGTCAATTATTATAATTCCCAAAACGTGCATGTTTTTACTCATGAAAGAATTTTACACACATTATAATAATATTTAGCACTTTTAAATTTCAAAGCACTCTACAAATAGTAATTAGGCCTAATAACAGCCCTGTGACCCAGGGAGCTATTACTACCCCCATTTCACAGGAGGAGATGTTGAGTCGCTGGGCCAAATTCTGATTTCAGTTACACCCATATCGGTGTAACTAAGATCAAAACCTGCCCCACTAAGGCCATGTCTACACTTACAAGCTTTCAAGCTTACAGCAGCACAGCTGTACGACTACAGCTATGCCACTGTAAGAGCGCTCATGTAGCTGCGTTTTGCCGATGGAAGAGAGCTTTCAATGAGCAGTATAGCTGTGTCGGTAGGAGAGCATCTCCTGCTGACATAGTGCTGTGCACGAGTGCTTATGACGGCAAAACGTATGTCACTCAGGGGTGTGGGGTTTTTTTCACATCCCTGAGCAACAAAAGTTTTGCCGACATAAGTGCTAATGTAGATGTGGCCTAAGAGTTTGTGACTTAATAAAGGCAACTTAACATCTACACTGAACAGCTAGCGCATTGCTGATAACAGGTTTTCCCTTCCTAAATGGCACTGCAAATGTTTAAGCTACTAGCACAGAGGGGACTGGACAATTTTCAGCCGAGTTACAAAAAGCTTCATTGAGACCTACCGCAACCAGGTCTCAATCACATTTTGTTTCATTAGGTCTAGATCATGCTTTCTGTAACAGTATTAAAAACAGTTTTTTCCCATCTCTGCTAACAGTTTGACTGTTGTCAACACCAGCTGAGGTGTGGGGAAGACAGGAGGGAGCAGGGGCTGACAGCCAGTGTCAACAGTAGATAATCTTACTAGGCAGTCTCTTTGGGTAAGTCTACACTGCAAGTGAACGTTTGTTTGTAGCATGGGTAGGCATAGCCACACTAATTTTAATCAAACTAGCACAGGTAACAATGGTAGTGTAGATATGGTGGCTCAGGCTTCAGCACCTGCTAGCAATCAGACTGCATATCCAGGCACCCTGGCAGCTTGTACTCTGGTAGATGGCCTGCAATAAAGTCCGTGCCACCACATCTATGCTGCTGTTCTTACCCATGCTAGCGAGATTAAAGCGACCACAGGTATGCCTACCTGCGCTACAAACAGGCTGTGTCCCAGGCTGACCTGTTGTTTTTCTGGTACTGGGCAGGTGTGAAACTGAGAGTCACTTCCTCTGTGCTGTTGAAAACTGGTCAGACAAGGTAGACATGCCAGGGTCTCTATCCAGCTAAAACCACAGAAGGAGGAAGGAAGCCCTGTGTTTATGAAACACAACTGTAGTGATGGTACAAAAAGTCCCACAAGCGGCTATGGACTCTAGGCCAGGCCATTTATTATAACTGATTTAGTGATCTATCTGCATGTTGCGTCTGGTTTTGTCAGTCTCTGACTTTGAGAAGGTGGTTACAATACACTGCAAAAGAGGACAGTAGCCTGCAATGGGATACACCGATATAGTCATTAGAAGGGGAAACTCAGCAGCTATTTTTTGGACTAAGAGTTGTTGACTTTTTGGAGCTTAATTGTACTTAATTCAGTTATTCAGTACAGTGAATGGAATGCACATCATTGCTTATTTTTCTGAAACACATATGTAGAGACCAAAGTTCTGTAGCAGTTTGTGGTGTTTGGATGATAACTTCTTGTTTGAGTTAACTATTGTATTATCCTTGACCAAATAAACTCCTCCAAGGTAAAAGTCTTGTTAGGCTTATTAATTATTATTAAGAATACTAGTTACCAGGTGAGGAAGCATTATGCTATTGATATGTTATGTGAGCTTAAGCAAGTCGCTTCATCTCTGTGCCTCAGTTTTCCCATCTGTAAAATGGGAATTATCATGTTTGCTTTCATTTGTAAAGCACTGTGAGATCTAGCGATACAAGATGCTATATAAAAGTCTGAGTTAAAATCATGTTTAGAAATTGACATTTTGTATTACATCAGCTGTATGAAAGGGGAGGTTGAGGTGACCATCTTTGTTGTGGGCATATGGAATGGTAACTTCTGAGAGCAGTGTCTAATCAGGCTGCAGGGGGTTGCATGCTGTACAGTTAGTGAAAACTGCCACACAGTGGCGAGCCACTAATGGTAGAGTTTTCCTGTGCTCTGGTTCGCTGAAGCTATATTATTTCACAGGGTGACTAGCAGCCAGTCAAGCGCTCAGTAAGAGAAGTGCATTTCGGGTTTTTTTTGGCTCAATTTGCTCTGGGCCACATCATGGTCCCTCCTCTGCAGTCCTGGAGAGTCCTGATGCAGTGGAACTGCTTCAGTTGTGCTTTGCTACAAGAAAAAAATTGGGGTTGGGTTTGGGGACTCTCCGTGGATCTGTGCTCTGCAGGGGTGGGATAGCTCAGTGGTTTGAGCATTGGCCTGCTAAACCCAGGGTTGTGAGTTCAATCCTTGAGGGGGCCACTTAGGGATCTGGGGCAAAATCAGTACTTGGTCCTGCTAGTGAAGGCAGGAGGCTGGACTTGATGACCTTTCAAGGTCCCTTCCAGTTCTAGGAGATAGGATATCTCCATTAATTTAATTTATCCCAGGATGCAAGGCACTTTGGAGTACAGGGCAGGGCCTGTGGATCAGCGCTAACATGGGTTTACAGCCATTCACCATGAGGCTGCCATGGCCTAGCGGGAGGATTCCTTTCCCTGCAGAGATCGCATCAGGCTAGAGTCCAGGCTTTGGCACTTCATTGCCTGGGCTGCTGGTGACAGTGACTGTGGGTGTAGGGGGGTGAGAAAGAGAGAGAGAATTACCATTTAAAATAGTAATGTGAGTTTTCTGCGCCGACTCATAGGTTGGGCGTCCTTGTGTGTAACATGGGAATGTTACTTAGTGGACAAGCAGAAGCCCCTGGCTGTAGTGAGGCCACTTTATTCCTACCATCTGAAAGCAAGTAAGCAGCAGGTACTTATGCCCGCCAGCTCTGAATCCGAGGGTGTGCACAACCATGTCGCCCTGTCAAGAACCACCCAGCAGCTACTTTTTTTGGTATTAGATCTGTGACTGCCACTTGGCTCTGAACTGGGTAACACAGTCTGGGCAGACAACAGCGTTTGAGGGTTTTTTCTGTCCTCCAAGAGCCTTTGTAACTCCCTGCCGGTCCCTCCCACCCCCATCTTCCCAGTGACTACGGATGAACGCATGCTTCCTGCACCTGGGCCCACAGTGGGTGTAACTCCTCCACAAGCTGGCACAAGCCACGTGTTTAGGGGCAAGGCAGAGGATTGGCAAAAACACTTTTAGAATGAGCCAGAGTGACACTTCAGGAGACCCATGGAAACCAGGCTTTATGTTGCCTTGATCCCAGTGGCTGTGTGATTAAGGGATAATACGGATGGTGGAGGAGTACAGTGTATGAGGCAGTAAAGAGCTTTACTAGGTGATTAAAGATGCAAGAGAAATAGAGAGTTTCATGTTACCACAAAAATCATTTTTGTCGTGCTTTGTGTGGTTTTGAAAGTGGGGGAGGGGGATGGGATGTGACCAGTGTCTCCTTGTTCACTGAGCTCAGGCTGAGCTCAGGACTCAGGTGAGTAATTGTCAGGGTGGGTGGTAGGGATGTGAGAGAAGGAGTTGCCTGGAAAGGAGCAAGGCAGCTGCTCATGCAGCGCTGTGTCCTGTCAGCACAGATTTGTGTGCCATTTACAAGGGGATAAGGTGAGATGTGGCTGATCTGTGATTGGCTGAGATCCTTGCCTTGGCAGATGGTGACACAGGTAGGGTCTAAAGAGCCTATTGCTGTCACTCAGGCTAATGGGCTGTGTCCTCACAGTGGTAATCTTCCAAATTGCTGCCTGCCTGTTCCCAAACACCACCGTATATCTGCTGCAGGTTGCATTTTGAGTGAGGATCTATAGGAGTCAGTTCACATTGAGAACCGAATTGTCAAAGGTCATTTGAATTCACACACATATGCAGGATGAGTAACTGCACTCAGTCAAGAGCCTCATTTTGTGCAAGCAGGCAGAATCGGGTGCAGTGACAGTGTGCACACGTATTCCTTTGAAAAATTGTCCCTTAATACTCCTGTAAATGGTCCTCTTGAGGGTCTATCTACTGAACAGTAATCTGGGTGAAGGTTTATAAGTCAGTCAGATAGTGCAATGAGTTTGTTTTCCATGAATGGACCCATTTTACAGAAGGGACTTTTAACATGAGTGTCCACCTACCAGTAGCACCAAGAGACAGCAGCTTGTGAGAGCTACACTTCAGGAATCTGTACTGAAAGGAAAAATTTCCCTTGGCTATGCCAATAAGCCTCCAGCCAACCACATACAGCATGTGATTACCCAAAAGGGTCAGCTCAGGTCCAAATGTCTCTGTGCCATACACAGTTTCCCATGGTCAGAGCACAGCAGCAGTTTCTAAAAGACACTTTTAAACATTTAAAATTAATCACATTTTCCTCAATGTTGTTTAGAGAAACTGTAAAGATTTCTCCCCTCCTCCTCAATTGCATTCTGCTAACTGGCTCTCCAGTGAACAGCCCTCAGATTTAAACTCCTGGAGGCTGGTAGCCCGTGTTTATGGTGGAGGGCCTCACCTCTGGAACTTATTCTTTTCTGGGTCTGTGAGTATCCAAGTTTGTTCCTTCGGGGTGGGGGGAGGAATTGTGCATGTTTTACACAATAAAAGTAGTTTCAGTATGTGTGTGTGCATATATATATATATATGCTCATTGGCCTGTAAGCATAAGGTACCTTGCATTGTTCATAGGTCTGTGGGTTCAATCAAGTTGTTGTGCACTGCAAATGGATTCTTGTGTGTGGCCCTTAACAGGGCATATTGCCATCTTAATGGTTTGATGGGCACACCAGAGTGGGTGGTAGCTTGGGCCAGATAAATCCCTGGTGATGAACAAAGTTCAGTGGAGAGGAGATGAGTTACAACAGGAAGAGTTTGGCTCCTTTGGCCTGATTCTTCTCTTATGCACACTGGTTTTGACACTGAAATAACTCCTGATTTATGCCAATGTAAGAGAGAGCGAGGAGACTCAGATCCTTTGTGTCTAAATGACTGGTTGGTTGTGGGGGTTTTGAGTTCCTGTCTATCACGGTGTTTGTTGAGATTAATCTGGAGCCTGTCCTATATTTTTAAACTGTAAAGAGGTCCAGAGTTTATATTGATGAACACACATGTTATAAATACAATTAAACTGCTACTCATAATATAGTAAGCCCTCAAAGGTTGAAACTGAGATCTGTTTTCCCCCCTCTATCACCTGTGCATATTGCCAGTTTCAGGTGCTTGCGGGTGTTAATAAAATGTTCTCAATTTACAAGTTAGAAAAAGTTAAGATGCTTTTGTTTCTAATTTCTTATACTGGGATCTGAAAGTCAAGCTGGGTTCCATGACCAGTAATAAAGATCCTGCAGTTAGAAGTTAGCTGTCAATTTTGTTGATGATGAACAACCCAGACCACTCTGTTAGCTGTATTGGTACTGACATGATAACAGGAGCAAATGCGATGGCCACCGTCTTGGCTGACACACCAAGGATTGAACCCAGAACTTCAAAACTAAAACTAAGAGCTACTACAGCTTGAGCTAAAAAGCCACAAGTCTCTAGTAGGTGTCTGTAGCAACTCATAACCTCTGTGGATTGGCACAGCAAGGGACCCATAACATACACTCACCCATGAGTTTTACACAAGCCGTTTTTGTCAGCAGCATTAGCAGATGCAATTGGGTCTGGAGATGTTATGTAAGAACATGACATTTATTTCATACTTTTTGGACAATAACTGTTCTTTAAGAAAAGGAGCATTCAAGCAGTGTGACCCTTACAGGCAAGGATTATCTCTTTTCTGTGTTTGTAGAGTGCCTAGCACAATGGGACCCCAATCCCCACTGAGTACGGGGCACTATCGTAATATAAATATTAGCTAATAATGCAAATTAGAAAAGCGAAATAATGGGGAGGAAGTGCCCCTGAGGTCAAATGTTGAGCATATCATTCTTGATGGTGTTCAGTGCATCATCTGTTTTAAAAAAAACCACATTCATATTGGAGACTCTTGCTATGGAAATGGAGTACAAGACTCTGACAGTAAAATATTTTACTAACAGGGAGAAGACTGCGAGGAAAAGCCTTCTACAATGTCAATGGTAAAGTGTACTGTGAAGAAGACTTCCTAGTAAGTAAGATTTCAGGCCTTTCTCCTGTTTGCTTGTTTTTAAAGTGAACGTTGTTGTTGTTGTGCAAGTGAACGTTGTTGTTGCTGTTTGTTTTTGTGCTGGCTGATATGTAGTGTGAGACCAGTTAGCCTTTGAGCCTGTCCCTGCACCTACTGAAATCAGCGGGAGTTTTGCCATTGACTTCAGTGGCAGCAGGATCAGACCCTTAGACTGAAATTGTAGCCATGAAACCAAGTGCATAACTGTCTGTAAATCATCTCACAGTATAAATTATAAGAGTAAACACGAGCTGTTCAAGCTTTGGGCTTGAATTGCAGCCACAAAGCTTGCCAAGCCTAAGCTCAAACTCAAACATCTGGGGAATACCAATCATAACAAGAGGGGAGACTTCTTAGACTGCAACGTGTCATCACTGTGTACAGTGTTGCTTTATTAAAGGCATAGTTTTAATCACTATTCTGCTACGAACTGCGTGGAGCTGCAGTGTGATTCGCTGAAAACCACGGAGGAACAACTAATTTTCTCTCAACAGACCCAGTGGCTTTGCAAGTGCTGTATGGTATTAGGGGCTGATTCATGAAAAGAAAAATGGAGGATGCTGCTGAGCTGTGTTCCAAAAATACAATGTTTGTTCAGTTAAGGGGAGGATTCTACAAGTAATTCAACGGACAGAAAATGATTTGATTGAATGACAGTTACTCTACATGTCATCGAGATTAAGATGAGATGATGTTTGGGAACTGAAATCAGAGAGGAGTGTCAAATGTTTGCTTACAAGATGAAAGAATTAATATGTTGAATTTACAGCATCTGGCTCCTTATTTATTGAAACAGCAGCATCCTTTTGGAGGCTGTGTCTGAGGTTACCCCCCATCCATATGTCATGAGGGTATTAATATCTTCACACAACCTCAGACAATGCTTGTCCCACACCAAAAACTTTAACTGGCAGTTCCAGGGCTTCTCAAGTGCATTTCTCATCAATGCAACCCATAAAAATCAAGGAAATCTCTGGTATAGGAATCATATCTACCTTCATACCTACCTGTACACACCCCCAATCCCATCCTACGTGTCACCACAACTAGAACCGGTTGAAAAAAGGTAAAGATATTTTGCAAAAAAATGTTAAAAGAAAAGAACCTTTTTTCATTTCGTTTGAAATTTTGGTGGGGAAAATCCCATGTGCTCTCACTGTTTTTACTCCCTACCCTTTCCATTTTCCAGTGGAAGAAAAGAGAGGAAAGTAAAAAAAGTGAGTGAGTGGGATTTTACCACCAAACAAAACATGTCAATATTTTTCAAAAATATATACAGAATTTCTTTGTTTGATTATTTTTTTTTGTCAAAAACAGGAAATTCTGGAGAAATCAAAATACTTGTAATTACACTGAAAAGTTTTGCAAAACACCATATTTCAAGTAATTTTTGTTTTAGTTGAAAAATGTTATTCCCTTCCAATAAAAACTACTTCTCCTGCAAGCCAAACACCTGCTTATTCAAATGCAAAGACATGCCCTATATTCTGACCTGGTAATTTCTCCTTTAAACAGCCTACAGTTTTTATATTACTCTTTGCAATACCTTCATCTTCCAATCTGCCAACCTTGTTTTTGAAATACAATGAACTGTTTTCTTAGCACCCCTCACCCTACCCCTCCTCACATTATTATATTAATGATATTCTAATGTATATTGTATTAATAATAATAAGCAGTACTCACCTACATTTTCCAGGGGTATTTCTTGCTGCTTATTGCAGCACTCAGCAACTCCTGTTCTTGTTGTACAGCGATGAAAAAATAAGGGACATCCCTTGTAATAAGGGACTGTTGGCAACCCTACCCTACTTTATGCTTAGGACTGATTGAAAATTTTCCTTTGAGACTGTTATTCAATAGAAAATAGGGACTTTGACTAAACAAATTGTGCATGGACGGTGCCTGCTGTCCTCAGAACATTTCAATAATTTGTTGAAAAACTGAGCACCTTTCAGCTAAAATCCCAGAACTGTTGGTCAAAAACCTTTTTGGTCAAAACTTTTCGGTTTTCAGCAGAAAATGTTTTATTTTAACGTTTTAGACAAAAAGTTGAAAATTTCTGCTGAAACCCCTGTCCCCCCATTTTTTGAGTAGCTGCTCTTCCTGCACTCACCCCCACCCTCTGTTCCAGCTTCAGGGGTCCTGGAGCAGGTAGGCTGGCAGTGAACACTCCCTACGAAGCAGAGGTTGTAGGGATCCTAAGGTGAACTCTGGTCCACTCAGAGCATCCCTGGGTACTAGGTTTGTGAAGCTGGAGCGTTTACTGGTGAGCCCTGACAGGTCTTTGGGAGCCTGAGGAGATGTTGGGGAGGGCTTGCTGTGTGCTGCCTCAGGAACAGGCCTTGGGAGGCTGCTGGGGAGCCAGCGGACGCAGTGAAACTCTGAACCTTTCATTGCCTGTGCTGTAAACCGATTGCTTTACAAAGAACACATCCTCCAGCAGCTTCCTGTGGCACAAATCACAACAAGAATGCTGGGAATTGTTTTATTTTATATATATAAAAAAATCTAACCTATTTCTTTAGTCTAGACTTACATAACATGGGGCCTAAAGTTTGAAATGCTACAGCTCAGCCATTAGTTAGCTGGAGGCAACTAAATAAAAGGTGAGGTTGTAAGCCTTTATTTAAAGAAGGAGCCATTTTAACTGCTTCTGACCCCTAAACTATTGAACAGAGTTGCTCCTAGCTGCTTTGAAAAGCCAGTCATTCCCTTAAGAGTAAGTGCTATAAGTCTGTAGCCCATACGCAGCGCTTTTTAGATGCAACAAAGCGATTTGATCTCCACTGTAGGTACGAATCTCCATGCAGCTTCAACTCTGGATTCCCTCCGGATGTCACCGTAACACTGAAGTAGAGATGTTAGAGACAGGGACACTACTGAAGTATGAGATCATCCAATCCACCTCCCTGCCAATGTGGGATTGTTTCCTATGGTCTGTTTTCTAGGGTTTTGTCCAGTCTAGTTTTAACCATGCCAAGGGAGGGAGCTTCTATCACCATGCCAATAGCAGATGTTAGTCTGAAATAATCCTGTGGGGATGCGTTTGGAAAAGTGGTCACATTTAAAGTTTTTAGCTTAAAATGTGTTAGGCTAGCTTCTCTGCTACACCCCTTGCCAGGCACAACACAGATGACCCCCGCTCAGGAAGAGGGTGCTAATCTAACATACAGCAGCCTCCCACAACTGCCTGCAGGCTGCACCCCAGCCCAGAACCTGCACAGCCCTCAGTGCTCTGGCCACTCCTCCTCCCACGACAGCATGCCCCCAACAACCCCCAGGCACGGCCCCTAAGCTGGATGCGGGGACAGCGGCAGGACAACATCTGCCACACTTACGATATTCCTGCACCAGGGAAATTCTCCTTTAGCTCGCTGCAGCCCCTTCATGGTCAGAGCTAGAGCAAAAAAATCCACTGATCTAGGCCAACTTCTGGCCGCACCCCTCTATTACAACCATAAATTTCAAAAGGCGATGACTGAAAAGCTGCTTTCAGGCTGCCTATATTATAATTCTAGCCATGCCAACAAGCAGTTGTCTAACTCAGGCACCCATGTTCTCACGTGGCTTTTGTTTGCAGTGTGAACAGGATAATATGGTTATAAATCATGTTAGGAAATCCTAGGGCAGCTTCATTGAGCTACAGTGCAGCAGTTCTGTAACTGTGTGATCCTGTACATGCGACAAACAAAATGAGCTGTTGAGCACAGACTCTCCTAACTGCATTTGTCAGGGCAGGGACTGTGTCTCCATCTGCGTTTAGAAAGTGCCTGGCACACTGTGGCCATGGGTGGAATCCAGCCAGAAAGCCCTGTTCTGACACAGGCTTGTGGCATAGACAGCAATGTAGCATTTCCATTGATTCCCAGAGGCAGCTGCAGGGTTGTCAATGTTTCATTGCCCACAAACCCTTAGAAATAGCAATTGTCGCTGCCTCTCGTCTCCCTCCCAGCAAGAGACACAATGAGGGTCAGCAGGGCAAAGTGATGTCTCCTTGTCACCTGGCGAAGGACCCTTCGCAGTCCGATCATGAACCAGAGTGGTGCTGTTTTTAACAGAACAGCTTTGAGTTCAGTGCAGCTTTCTGTTTGTGGATCTTAAAGTGAGACCCTAAAAAACTGATATTCTGTCTGATCTGGGAGAACATATGGCACTTCTCATAAGAGTGTAGGTTTCCCCTGGCATCCTTGGCCACCTCATCCCCTCCTGACGCAGTCATGCAGCAGGATGTACGTTGGCTCTCTCTGCTCCAGAGGCATCTGCATTTCAGTGATGATGCAATTCCTGGGCCAGATTTTCAGAAGATTTCTGCTCCCATTTAAGTAACAACGTAGGTGTCCAGATTTTCAAAAGAGCTCAGCATACTGACTGCATATCAGATGCTGAACTCTCTGGAAGTCTGTCCATAAGTGTCACAACGGGAGTTGCTAGGTGCTGAGCATTTTTTGAAAATGTGTCCCATTGTTTGTAAAGCACTTAGAGATCTTTATGGATGAAATGTAGATGTTATCATCATTATTATTCACTCTGAGCGAGTTCCATTGCACCACCAAACCTGAAGGCAGGACATAAGAATGGCCATACTGGGTCAGACCAAAGGTCCATCCATCCAGCCCAGTATCCTGTCTACCGACAGTGGCCAATGCCAGGTGTCCCAGAGGGAGTGAACCTAACAGGTAATGGTCAAGTGATCTCTCTCCTGCCATCCATCTCCACCCTCTGACAAACAGAGGCTAGGGACACCATTCCTTACCCATCCTGGCCAATAGCCATTAATGGACTTAACTAGATAAATGCATGGAGGTTCTCTTTTAAACCCTATTATAGTCCTAGCCTTCACAACCTCCTCAGGCAAGGAGTTCGCTGTGTGAAGAAGAACTTCCTTTTATTTGTTTTAAACCTGTTGCCCATAAATTTCATTTGGTGACCCCTACTTCTTATATTATGGGAACAAGTAAATAACTTTTCCGTATTCACTTTCTCCACACCACTCATGATTTTACATACCTCTATCACATCTTAGTCTCCTCTTTTCCAAGCTGAAAAGTCCTAGCCTCTTTAATCTCTCCTCATATGGGACCCATTCCAAACCCCTAATCATTTTAGTTGCCCTTCTCTGAACCTTTTCTAATGCCAGTATATCTTTTTTGAGATGAGGAGACCACATCTGTACGCAGTATTCAAGATGTGGGCGTACCATGGATTTATATAAGGGCAATAAGATATTCTCCATCCCTTTTGTAATGATTCCTAACATCCTGTTTGCTTTTTTGACTGCCGCTGCACACTGCGTGGATGTCTTCAGAGAACTATCCACAATAACTCCAAGATCTCTTTCCTGATTAGTTGTAGCTAAATTAGCCCCCATCATATTGTATGTGTAGTTGGGGTTATTTTTTCCAATGGGCATTACTTTACATTTATCCACCTTACATTTCTTTTGCCATTTTGTTGCCCAATCACTTAGTTTTGTGAGATCTTTTTGAAGTTCTTCACAGTCTGCTTTGGTTTTAACTATTTTGAGCAGTTTAGTATCATCTGCAAACTTTGCCACCTCACTGGACATAGATACACCCAGCAAAACTATGGGCAGGTACATTCTTCTCAGTTCTCCACCTGTTTTCTCTTATTGAGGGCATAGATTCTCTCTGTCTTCACCTGTGGGGAGGGAGTACTGCAAGTCTTTAGTGCTATTGGTGGAGTTGCAGATAAGGCAGAGAGGGTGGAGTGGGACAAAGGGGTACTAGAGCAGCGGCTCTCAACCTTTTTGGGCTCAGGACCCATTTGGGAACGATGAGCGCCTTTCACAACCGAGTACATAAGAAGGTGCTGCCCCAGAGTAGGAGGTCCTGGGGGAGATCAGGTCCTGCCTCCAGTGAGTAGATGGGAGACCTAGAGGGGGTTTCAGAGTCCACCCTGCTCTCACCCCACAGCAGCGGCTCCTGCAGTTCCAGTCCTGTGGGACTATCAGGGCAATCTCCAAAGTTGCAGCACTGCTCAGGTTTGGCCCTGCTCTCCTGACAGGGGACCCCTTGTGCCGAATTTGTGTGAGCGGCACTGGGGGTGGGAGCAGCGCTACTCACTCAAATTTGGCCTGGTCAGCCCGTCATCAGCATGAAATATTCTGGTGACCCAATTTTGGTTTGCGCCCCACAAGCGAAGAAGCCCTGCACTAGAATGACTGATGCTGTGGCAGTAGTGATGCTGTAGCAAGTAAAGGCCCTGCTTGTACCCAGTGTTATGGATGAATATGTTAAAGACTAGGGCTGGCAAGCCAAGGCCTCACAATAGATGCATGGCTCGCTCTGTTTTTGAATTTGACATCCCGGTTCCAGCTCTCCGCTGCAGACGCTGAACTATGCCATCGCTATAAAAGTTTAAACCTGGATTCTACTTCTGTATAAGTATATTCTTGAGATAACTAATTTCCAGTGGGAGCACTTAATGCAGGGCACTATTGAACATAAACATAAAAAAAAATTATATAGATTTCCTTTGGTTTCAGGGGAGATGCCAGTGCCCCCTACCCTCTCTTTAAGGTAGCAAATCTAGCAGCATGTAGCTCTTGCCTCACTCCTGTTATGATAGTTACTTCGTGAAAGGAGATAAAACAAATGACAGTTTAATCCTCCCCTGAAAGCTCGTAGAACACACATGGCTAACTAGCCATAACAGGGACACTGTTCTTGGTGGAGTGAGTAAAAATAAATGCCTTCCACTATAATAAATAATCCCAGTCAGGCATTACTTGTTCCATTTTATTGATAAATTGCTGTATAATCAGGGGGGAAAGGAAAAATAGTTCAGTAATTTTTAATCGTGGCCAATTTGTCTTTCCCCTTCAATGTTTAAATATCCCATAAAGTAATTTTAAATAAATTGTTGTTGTTCTTGGCAAAAAGATTTAGAAAATGTCACCAAAGTCTGCGATCTATTATCTTCTTTGTCATTCTTTTAGATAGGGTTTTTTCCCTTCTCTCTACTGAGGTAGTAGTATTGAGAGGGGCGGGGGATCTTGTGGAGGCTGAGACAAGAGAATTTCCCCCTAGAGAGGGAATGCGAGAGAAAATGAGCCACACATGACAGATGTTAGTCACGTCGCTTAGTACACTAGTAGAAAGTGCTCAATACTATGGCATTGAGGGCTGTACAAGAACTTGTGTAGGCAGCACAAGTAGTACTGCCGATAGTTAAGGTTACCTGACACTTTCCATTATAAGGGTCTTTTTTTCTGTTACTTGTAACTTTGCCAAACTTTAGCCATTTATACTGAAAATTTCCATACCAGGTGTCTGCCTCAGGCTAATAATAAAAAAATAAGTTGCAACTCACACAGTTCAGCCATTTCTGTGAAAAATATTAGGGAAAATGCAGTGTCTTTTGCCATCCTCGTTTAAAAAATAAAATCACCAGATTTGACCAACCCCGTCAGTTTGCAGATGCTCAGTAGAGTTTGGCAGCTAAATGTTCCAAAGATTCCATCTGCATGGAGCATGCTCCAGGCCCTCCCAGCCCATGTCCAGATTGCAATGCGCCATCCCCATAAAATTACTGAGAATGCACCAGCCCACGGTGCAGGGGCTAAGCGGAGATGTCCCTCCATGTGCGCCTCCCGTCTGCCAGGGTCCCACTGTGCACCAGGCACAGGAACTGAACGCTTTCTCCTCTGCTCTCAGTGCACCCCCTACTGGTACTGAGGCAGCATGGAAGAGGAGAAGGCAGTAGCCTGACTTCAGTGAAGGGTGGGGGAGGAAGGGACAGGGGCAGGAGCCTGTGGGGATGGAGGGATTAGAGCAGGACCTGAGAAGGTAGGAATAGGGGTAGGCATAGAGTGTTGGGGAGGCAGGAACTGGGTCATAGGAAGAATAGGGGCAGGAGACCAGGGGAAGGATTAGAGCAGGGGAAACAGGTAGGAGCCAGGGGGACTGGAGCAGGAGCTGGGGGAGGGGAGGGAAAGGGGGGTAAGAAGCAGGAGATGAGGAGGGGCAGAAGGGTCTATAATTAAAGAGTATATCATACTGCTTATGCACAGGGAGGCCAAATTAAAGTTGTGCAGGGAACCTCTGGCACTTCCTAACCTTTGAGTGCATGACTTAGCAACATTAGCATTGTTTTACCATAGGGTTTTTTGTTTTTAATGTAATATGGAATAGAATAGAATAGAATTCTCATTTGTAGGATTGGTTAACAAGAGTCTTATACTTATAAACAGAGATATGTGAAACTGTTCAATAACTCCCTCCTACCAAACGAAGCCTGGGCAGGGAGTATGTTATCATACGTTTCTAAAGCACCTAGTATAATGGGGCTCGGACACTAATTTGGGTCTCTAAGCACTATTGCAATAGTAATGATCTAATAAGAAGATAGTTCTTTGTAGTTTTTGCATATGCTATTGCTAAGCCTGGCAGTGTGGAAGATAGAGAAGCCCCATCCTGGTAGCTGGGGCCCTTAGTGTAATGGAGGCTGGTGTCAGCTGGAGTCAGAGGTTTGATTTTCCATCTCAGTGAGTATAAATAGTTGTAGGTCTCCCTTGAGATGTGAGCTTTGGAAGCAGTGCATTAGTCAAAGAGCATCATCCCTGTTAACTGAGATTCTCAATCAGAAAATAGACTCGTGTTGAAAAGGTAAATGGTGAAAGCTGTAGCTTGTTAGTTAATGGGAATAGTGTACTAAATGAAGGTTGAGATAAGTATGTGAACGTAATATTTATTTTTAAATGCAGTCTACCTAAAAATTTTTTATTAAAATATACCTTCCAATCATAAGGCAGATAAGGGTGTTTATTAGCATCTTTAAGAAAACATGGGAATAAAGCTTGGAAGGGGATCGGCTAATCTCTTAACGTTCTATAACAGGGGACTCAATTCTTCACGTGCTCTCAAGTCCTGTGGTCATCCTATAGCGAGAATGCTTATAGGATCTGGTCTATTAGTTGTATTCTACACAAACAATTATATATTAGAAACAAAAAGAAAAGAAACCACTTGTGTTAAAGTATCATTAGGACCCCTGATGTTACCACTGAAAACAAAGACAACTGATATATTATACATTAGCATAATCAATTTGGGAGGAAACAAGATAAAATAGTTACTTATCAAAAAAAAATCTGATTGTCCCAGTTTTCTTTAGTTTTTCTCAACAGCTTGCAAGATGCTAGTGGGATCCCAGTTTTATATTGTAAGTAGATTTGACAGTGGTGAAATTAATCATCAGGATATCTTGCATTAGAGTGTTTCATCAGAACTAGAGATGGCCCAAACTGCACAATTCCTTAGTGTTCTGAGGTGTTTGGATCTGGAAGTTTGATTTGCGCTGTGAATTTTGGATTTGGATCTTAATGCAAAATTCTGGACATTGTGGAGCTGGCTGTTGTTTGGGTTCATCTCAATGCGAGACGTTTACATATATGACAAAAGGGGTGAATTCTTGGCTCAGTGGAAGTCAGCGGCAAACCTCCCACTGACTTCTGTGGGGCCAGGATTTTACCCAAGGAGTTAATCCTGGAGGACAAATTTTTGAAGATGAAAACCCCTAAACAAGAGTTCATACAAAAACATAGGCATGTAGACTGGGAAAGGTCATGATGAATGCTGCCATTGGTGAAATATTGCCAAGCTGCAGGCCTGAAGAAATCTGAGTCTTGAAATTTGAGAACAGCTAGAGTCCAACAAAATCTCCAAAGTCCAGAAAAGAATGGTAAATGCACATATTGACCCCGGTACTGTAAATAAGCTAGGGAAATGTGTGGATGAAGGAAAAAAGGAACTCCCCATTTTCTGAGTAACTCAGCATTAGACTTTTTTTTTTGTTTTTTTTTTTAAAGTATGTCATCCAGTTAGGAATGAAATTTCAGACCAGGCTGATGGCTTGCCTCATAAGGTAGAAAAAGTTGTAAACATTTAAAGATGGATCCCAAGAATCAAACTCCAGGAATCTGCAGAAGAGACAGGAAAGAGGACAGATGAAATTCTGTTTTTGTGCCATCATTATGGAAAGGTTCTTGTAACCGTACTGTGCTCTTCCTTGGCTAGCACTGTGTCCCAAAGAATGTATTGCAAAATCAAGTTGATCGCATGCCAGTCATCATTTCACTACCCTTTTCCTTGATAAGATGCTGATAAAAAGGCCAGGTTATCTTTTCCTGTTCTTAATACGACACTCAAAAGTACATTTGTGTAACTGAAGTGCACTTAAAAGGGAAATAAAGCTCTCGTAGTTGTGTATAACTCATGCCAAACACTGGTCAGTAGAGCACCGCTAATTTTTTCTGTTTGAGAGTCAGGAAAAAATGCTAGTGAGAAAGTGGTGCTTGCCCACTTCTGAAATAATTGTTTGTATTAGCTGGTGCGTGTTTTGAATTGAATTCTTTCTTGACACCTGTTTTGAATGAAATTGCATTAATGTTTTAGGACAGGGATGGGCAAACTTTTTGGGCCGAGGGCCACATCTGGGTGGGGAAATTGTATGCAGGGCCGGGGCAAGGGCTTGGGGTGCGGGAGGGGGTGCGGTGTGCAAGAAGGGGCTCAGGGCAAGGGATTGGGGCAAAGGAGGGGTGCGGATTGCGGGAGGGGGCTCAGGGCAGGGAGTTGGGGTGCAGGAGGGGTGCAGGGTGTATGAGGGGGCTCGGTGCAGGAGGGGTTCGGGCTCCGGCCCGGCACCGCTTACCTAAAGTGGCTCTGGGGTGGCAGCGGCGCACACCGGGGCAGGGGAGGCTCCCTGCATGCCTGCCCTGTTCCCAGCCCCGCGCCACTCCAGGAAGCGCTGCGGCCCCTGGGGGATAGGGGGCGGAGGGCTACGCGAGCGCTGCCCGCTACGCATGCGCTGCCCTTGCCGCGCCTCCAGGTACCTCCCTTGAAGCTCCCATTGGCCGCGGTTCCCCATTCCCTGCCAATGGGAGCTGCGGGGGGCGGTGCCTGGAGGCAAGGGCAACGCACGGAGCCCTCTGCCCCCCACCCAGGGGCCGCAGGGACGTTGTGCTGGCCACTTCTCAGAGTGGCGCGGGGCCCACGGCGCCACGGGGGGCAATCCCGCAGGCCGGATCCAAAGCCCTGAGGGGCCGGATCCGGCCCGCGGGCCCTAGTTTGCCCACCCCTGTTTTAGGAAGATGAGTTCTGACATACACAACTTCTTACACAAATTACATATCATGAGATGATGGGTAGCTGAAGTAAATGGTACTACATCTGGAGTGAGGTGCTACCTAGCATGAGTAAGAACTTCACAATCTGTCCCTTAGTGAGTACTGAAGCATCAAATTCTTAGGCCTTCATTGAATTTTTCTCATTCCTTATTCAGGCAAACTCCCACTGACACCAATGGAATGTTCTTCACATAGAACTAAGAAAGAAGTCATAATTTGGCCTCCACCGTATAAGACAAAAAACAGCCTCAGTGGGTGTTGGGACATGGAGGTCCTCAAGCCTCCAATGTAGCACAGGTTATGCCGTCTTCAGAGGTCACCAGATGCCTAACCACTAAGGCAAAATTCTGCTCCCACGGAGAGTCCTGCTTTCCAGCAGAGGTCTATGCACAGTTTGAACCAGTATTCCTCTGATTAGTGCTCAGCTCCCTTCCTTCCCCTGCCCATGCACTTTGGGTAGAGCAAGGAGTAAAGCAGAAGCCAAAAAGCAGGAAGAGGGACTGGTGCCGTAGTGTGGGAGCAACATGAGCCAAACTGTCAGCAAGACAGGGCAAGGCAGCAGGACATAAAGTATGTCAGGGAAAATGCAGAACACGGTTCCAGACCATTCTGCCTCAGTTTAACCCCTGCCACCTGCCATGAGACTCCAAAAATCTTAAAGCCTGAGAAGTTCCCATTTTGTTCAGTGCAGTTTAACAACCTCATTTAATTGTGTGTAAAATAAATAAAAAAGACCATTTGCATAAAGCAAAATTTTATATTCTTTCCCTCTCCGAACGTGATCCCATGAATTTCTTGCATTGTTGTATTCCATGTACTAAGGGTCCCACGCAGAGAGCAAACAATAAAGGAGAGAGAAGACAGATGCTCTGCTAATGGGAAACCAAGGAGCAGAGAGTCTGTGAGGGATTACAGACGGCCTGGGGTTGGAATACATCATTAGCATAGCACCCAATTCAGAAATGAGTTTTCAGAATTAAATGCCTGAAGCATCTTGGCAAAAACTCCTGGTCTACCCTCTCAAAGGCCTTGTAAGCGTAAAAGAGAGGGAATCTCAAATCTAGGCTGAGTGGATCAAATTCAGCAACTTTTGCAGTGCCGTATCAGTGATTTTTAATAATTTCCTAATATTACTACAGCCAGGTCACCCACAGTATCTGCCAAAATCTAAGCTATTTGATCTTTTCCCACTAACCTTTACTAGTTTTTTAAAATCTCCATTGAGAAAGCAAAGGGGTCTGCAAGCATCTGTCCGAGGGAAAGCAATTTTTGTCGCAAGCACACGACGGGGGGAAGAAGCAGCAGCATCCACTTCCTGGGCATGGTTAGGCATGCTAAGGCAACATAATGACATGTCTCTAATTTAAGGTACATCTGGAAAAGGCTTCAGGACCTTCTTTCTATTATTTCTCAATGTGTTCTCTCTTGAAACTCCTGATGCAAGCATCAGGATTTAAAAGATCCGATAGCTGAGGCTGGTTCAAGACCTGATTGCAGAAAGAAGAAATTTCTCTCAGTACTCGGTGGGATTACCCTCCATGCATAATTATTCATTAAATGCTCCAAAAGCATTGTTAATTTCTTTAGAATATGTTGCACATTGGACAGAGGAGTCCTTAAAATTTGAGATTATCATGTGGGGGGGGGGGGGAGAAGAGGGGCACAAAACAGACCTAAGTAATCTGGGCAGAAGGTGACCTCTTTTTCCTCTCCCATTGAAACAAAGGCTTTTGGGCAAAATCATTAGTGATTTCTGCCTGTTTGGTAATCAAAGGCTGGGAGACAGCAAACAAAAGAAAGTTCATCTAGCCAAGGCTTTTCCTTTTACTCTTGAACTCCAATATAATTCTCAACGTCTATATATTAAAAAAAACAACAACAACAACAACAAAAAACCCTACCTGAGAAGCTAGAGATAAATAATGCGTAGATTATCAAGATCCTGAAACAAGGTATTGACTCTTGCACAGAAAATCAGAGATTATAACAACATCCGGAGAGATGGGTGTGAATAAAGAGTTAAATGTGGGAGGAAAGTTAGGACAAAATTGAGATCCCAGAACAGTAAATTGTTAGATCTCCAGGATCCATTTGTTTTCTTTGTATTTTGGTAAGGAGTATTGTACTTTAAAGTCACAAGAGTGGGGGTGAAGGAGGATGCCTTAGGCTGACCATTGAATTTCAGAGCTTTCCTCTGCTTGTGTAACAACTTTAACATTATTCAGTGTTATTCATGGTATTAGTAAAAAAAAAACAAAAAACCACCTCAATGTTTGTGAATGTGTCTCATTTATCTTGGGTACATACTGTACATGGGCCCATGCAAGTACATTTCTAGTTCTAGATGAGTATGTAATTATATTTATCTGCTTAAGAAACAGTAACAGAAAAAGTTACTGGCATGTTTAGAAAAGCTAAACAAAATCGGCTCGGTGATTTTTAAAAGATGGCCAAATATGTGCAGTGTCAGAATTATAAACTCTTGGTACATAAAATGTAAAATAAAACAGGGCTGCATGTTAATGAAAGCATTGAAACCAGTGGTGTCTGTAACAAAGGCACAGGGGAGTAGCCCGAGCCCAGGAATAGGAGCCAGGAACTCTTGAGTTCTAATCCCACCTGTGACTCTCTTGTAGATCCACCATCACTACAGTCTGAGTGATTTACAGACATTTATCCACCCAACACTCACATGAGGAAAGGAAATGTTATCTCCATTTTGCAGATGGGGGAACTAAAATATAGGATGAGATTTTCAAAAGCACTTGAGGTTACCTAATGGTTCCTATGGAAGTTATTGACTTCCTTAGGAGCCAAGTTAGACCAACCAAGAGCTCTTTTGAAAATCCCACCCAGTGGGAATGAGAGACTTATCAAAAAGCATGCTGGGCTTTGTTGCAGGAACTGAACCTAGTTCTTTTGAGCCCTAGAATTATGCCTTAAGTGCAAGGCCATTTTTGCCCTTCTTCAGTCTTGAGCGAGTCACAACTTTTCTGCCTCAGTTTCCCCACCTGCACTATGAGGATAAATATTACTTGACAGGAAGGTTGTGCAGTTTCGTATTAGTAAATCACTTTAAAGAGGAAAGGTGCAAAGCACCAAGTATTTTACTGTTTCAGAGTATTGTCTATTTTGTGCTCTGTGTTCCTAGAATTTAAAACCTAGAACTGATGTTTGAGCCCTCCATGTTTATAATAAAAATATGTACTGCAGGGTTGAGTTATGAATACCTGGCAAAAGCCATTTATTGTCAAAGGATAATACAGATTTAATGATAGCAGTATACACCATACTGTAGAAAAAAATGCTGCTGAGATGAGAGGCTATCATTCTACTCCATCCTATATAGATTTAACCCACCAGGAGAGACTAATCCAGATCCTAACTCTCATTGAACCAAAAGGTTTCAGGCTTTTCCAGATCAATACTATGATCAGAAAAGAGCACAATATAGTAGTAAAGAGGGTCATTTCACTGAGCTCATAAGATAGTTTGTCAATATGATTGGACTTTGTGCCATTTTGTAGCATTTTCTTAAATTGAGTAATCATTCTCTTGTTGCGTTTTTACAAATACAATTCCCCCATTAGAAACGAATTATGGTTTTAATTTAATAGGTTTAGTGATATAAAGAGAGATTGTGTGTCAACAAAACCCTGCCTTCTGACAAATAATGTAATTTATAGCAATCCAGACAGCAATAAATGACATTAGCCTGACCACAAGCCATTCAGTTCTTTGGGAATATGGTCCCTGTTAATCAATAACTGGGTAAATGCTCCTTTGCATTCCTTATCAAATGACAGCCAGATGGTACTGTTAAATTCATTCTGACAGGATTTTGGAATTAGCTGGGTTTATACTATTGTTAATCTTCTGCTGTCTGCTCTGCTAGGACCTCCCCACCTGTTTCCAGCAACCCCTGAGGTCGCAACCTTAGGAAACAGTCTAGCCAGATGGTCATTCAGATACAGTGAAACCAGAGAGATTCCCGGGTAGTAGCAGTGTCTTTGTCTGCTGGAAGAAGAATAAGAAAGCAAATATTTTGGTCTTAAAGCTGCTGACACTAGGGTGGGGAGCGGATCCCAACCATTTCTCTAGGTCTAGATCAGGGGTCGGCAACGTTCGGCACGCAGCTCGCCAGGGTAAGCACCCTAGCGGGCCGGGCCAGTTTATTTACCTGCTGACGCGGCAGGTTCGGCCGATCGCGGCCCCCACTCGCCAGGGTTCGCTGTCCCGGGCCAATGGGGGCAGCGGGAAGCGGCGCGGGCCGAGGGATGTGCTGTCGTGGCTTCCTGCCGCCCCCATTGGCCCGGGACGGCGAACAAATGGTCTAGACAATTTCACTCTAATTCCATTACACAATGCAGCAAAATGACATTCAGAAATATGTGAGTAACAATCTATGGACACTGGTGTATACTAAACAATCTGAGATGGTCATTTGTTATAATTTAAAAGCTTTACTTAATCTAAGGGGGTTTTTTGTTTTTGTTTTTTATCATTATATGTGCTGTATTGTCCAATACATAGGAAATATTGAAGCAGACAAAGAGGAAGGCTGTGAGAATTGAAATAGCATATTATTTAATAAATAACTTATTTGTCCATTGTGGCATCTGAAAGTGACTTCAGTTTATAATTGTTTATAACCGTGGCCCCAATTTGCCACTTATCTGGAAAAATAAAACAAAGAGGACATCTTGCTAATTTAGGGTCTAATCCAGTGACCACTGAAATCAAAGAAACAGTTCCCATTAACTTCACTGGCGGTTGGATCAGGCTCTTAGGCCTTGTCCACACTACCGCAGTAAGTCGACCTAAGTTACGCTACTCCAGCTACTTGAATAACGTAGCTTAGATCAACTTACTGCGGTGTCTACACCATCCTTAATCGTCTTGTTCCGGAGAGTGCTCTGCGGTTGATTTAGCAGGTCTTCACTAGACCTGCTAAATCGACCCTTGCTGCATCGATCGCAGCAACCTTAATCCCCGGTAAGCGTAGACATGGCCTTAGCCTCTTTTAGATCCATGGCCGTAAGGACACACTATGCTCTCCAGGCCAACAGAGCTGGGCTGTGGCACATGATCTACGTTTTGACATCCTACCCTTGGCCTCATGTTCCAAGTCTAGCTCCAAGACCACAGCATGTTTTAGATGAACTTTGCTATAACCCAAAAATGTTCAAATAATCAAATGTCCAACTTACTGTGCAACCAAATGTAAACAACTGGGCAACCATTCCCCGTGATAGGAAAGAGTGCACATGGAGCTGTTTGTTTATATTGGGCGGAGGAGGGTGAGGATAAAGTTCAGCTACTGCAAATATCAGTTTAAAAATTACATGTCTGGAGTCCTTCAGGCAAACTCTATTCTATAGGGTGTCAGTCAGGTAGGTCAGTTGTCAGGCTCAATAGCCTTGATAAGTTGGTTTACAAATATGCATCTTAGTTCCCCCTTCACTCAGTCTCTAAACAAGACCAGATGAAATCCTGGCCCTATGGGACTTAATGGGAGTTTTGCCATTGAGTTGAATGAAGTCAGGATTTCACTCATACATCCTTACCCAATTTTTATCTTTTTTTAAATAAATTTTCATCTTTCCAAAACCAGAATGGAGTTATAATCACGATTTAAAGCATGTAACTGTGCTCACAATCCCCATTATCCTCAATGGGAACTACATGCCTGGATCAGAGGGAAAAACTAACTCAAGCTATTTAAGACGAGTACCTGAAAATGTTCAAAGTACAGTGTGAAAGCCTTTGAATCAGTGTCTTCTAAGAGCAGTTCAAAGTAGGCCATGAAAAAAGTATTCGAGCTGACGCACCGCAGCGTGGTTTGTTTCATCCCAGGTCAGATGGAAAAAACAACACAGCATTCGTGGGACAGGTATAGTTTCAGAAAGAAAGGAAGAGAGATTAGCAATTACTAACAATCCTTTCTCTTCTGTCATTTGAACAGTATTCGGGCTTTCAACAAACAGCAGACAAGTGCTTTGTTTGTGGACACCTCATAATGGAAATGGTAAGAAAGTTAATTGTGGAATACATTTCTGTTGATGCATTTCAGGGAGTATATGGGAATGTGCTGTTTGCTTTTGACCTTGTCAGACCACTACTGCCAAGGACATTTTAATCAAGGACGTATCACTATTAAAATGAAAATAAATTCACACGGTGTTGCCATTAACACTTAATGCATAGAGGGGCCCTTCTCCTCTATCTGAACTTGTGGGACTCTGATTGACGTTGGTGAGAGTTCCACCAAGCAGGGAGGAGGGGATATAGTCAGCTAGCAGTGAAAAATCTTTGGTACATTTTAATATCACGCCATAAAATATAGATTCTTTTCTGGGGGAAAGTGATAAAACAAAGGAATGCTGTTTCTTGTATAGCCAGGTGAAACAGCAGGAACCCTATCGTATGAGAGGGAGCATGGTCCATTGGTGGGGGAGCTAGTAATCAAAAGTTCTGTGCTCTTTTCCCTTCTCTTGCATTGTGATCTTGTGCACCTCACTTAACCTTTCTGTGCCTCAGTATCCCCTTCTGTAAAATGGGAATAAGAGGAGGTTACTTACCTGTATCTGGAGGTTCTTCGAGATGTGTAGTCCCTATTTGGATTCCAAACGTGAGTGCGCATGTGCACCATGTGATGGAGCTGGAACTCTGTAGCAGTGTCCGTTGACCCTCACGTCCCTCGTCCTCGTGTGCCCAGCCGAGGGTATAAGAGGCTGTGCGGGTTGACACCGCTCTCGAGCCCTCTTACCGCTAAGCATGTAGTCTGCAGCAGAGGGGATGGAGGGCAGGGACTGGAATCCAAATAGGGGCCACACATCTCAAAAGACCCTCCAGTTACAGGTAAGTAACCTCCTCCTCTTCTTGGCGTGATGGTCCCTATATGGATTCCAAACGTGGTTGAGTAGCAAGCAGTGATCAGCGTGGAGGTGGGCACAAGGACTCGCGAGAAGTCACAGACCGCAAAACAGCACGACAAATGGCCGCATCAGCCCCCGATGCCAGAGCAATGGTGTAGTGAGAGGGGAAGGCGTGGATGGAGTTCCACATGGCTGCTTGGCAAGTGTCCTGCCATGGCACATCCGCGAGGCAGGCCAACATTGCGGCTTGGGCTCATGTGGCGTGAGCCGTGACTCCGGGAGGTGGAGTTATGTTGGAAAGAGTGTAGCATTCGTAAATGCAACAGGAGAGCCATTTGGAGATGCGCTGCGAGGAGAGGGCTTGGCCCTTGCAGCGTTCAGCAACAAAGAGTCTGGGTGAGGCATGCCCGCATGCCTTGGAGGTTGAAGGCCAGTGCGTGGCGGACGTCGAGAGAGTGCAGTGTCCTGGCTCTGTTGGGAGTTGTGGGGTTTGGGATAGAAGACTGGCAGGTGGTTGAGGTATAACGTGGGCACCACCTTAGCGATGAATTTGGGGTGTAGGCATAAGGGGACCTTGCCTTATGGAAGACGGTGTGGGGGGGTCAGCTATCATGGCTCCGTCCGGGGCTTCTTGGGAGATGGAGCAGCCAAGTCGGCATGCAACTCGCCTGACCTGGCCCGGCTTGGGGAGTCAACGCTGCATTTAGAGGCTGTCCCAGACTAGGATCCAGCCTTAGGCCCATGTCTGTGCTTATGCTCACGGCGGGGCTTGTCAGATTGCAGCAGTACCAGCCGATCCAGCACCCGAGAAGAAGTCAGAGGGGGGCTCATAGACTGTGCCGGGCACTGCTCTGGTGGTTCCGGATCTGATTGTGCACGTGGGCACATAGCCTCTTCCATCAGGAACTTACAGAGACAAAGTTCCCTGGCTTCTTGCATTCGGGACAGGAAAGAAAAGCAAATCATGCAACGGATGACAACGTGGCCTTTGCCAAGGCAGTAAAGACACCGCTGGTGCTCGTCGCTTGCAGAGAAGAAGCATGACACGAAGCAGTTTTTGAAGTTGACTTGTCAGGACATAATCCCCAGGCGGGGAGATCTTCCCATTGGGGGAAGAAGTCCAAAAGTAAACCTATCTATGTAGAACACTAGCACACTACAAAAACAAGAAAAAATTAGTATCCACCGCTATATACACAAGAAAGAATGGATAGCCAACTCTCTTAGCAAGGCTAAGAACCAGGAGCAATGGGGGTTCCAACTCTGGTCATGTAAGAGGGAACTGGAGTGGCTCCATTCCACATGGCCTCAGCTGCACAAGGTTGACGCATATAAGGGTCAGCAGACACTGCTACAGAACTGTTCCAGCTCTGGCACATG
>NW_020664481.1:39050816-39066286 GCF_002925995.2 Terrapene triunguis | reverse complement strand
AGGGATGTGCTGGCCGCGGCTTCCTGCCGCCCCCATTGGCCCGGGACGGCGAACCGCAGCCAGTGGGGGCCGCGATCGGCCGACCTGCCGCATCAGCAGGTAAATAAACTGGCCCGGCCCGCCAGGGTGCTTACCCTAGCGAGCCGCGTGCTGAACGTTGCCGACCCCTGCTCTAGAGTGAGACCAGGGTTGAATTTGGCCCAAACAAAATGAAATGGATTAAATGCATGTTAAAGAACTCTGTAGACTATAGCTGAGTGTTAATAAGGTTCTAGTACACCAGTGTTTTCCTCTTGGCTTAAAATGTATTCCAATGGTAGCATGCAGTTATTCAATAGCGACTAAATTGCAAGCATTGATGTTCAGGTGGGTCTGGAAATGAGAGTTGGCTGGGGTGCCTTAGCTAATGAGGATTCTTGCTCCTATACGGGTGCCCCTGGTTGGATATTGTTCATTTTAGCCGGAGAACAAATTTCTAGAGCTGTGAAGGCGGGGAAGGGTCATTTCAGGAGTCCATAATATCTAGCTGGTGGAGCTCTGTAGTTGGAAGCTTGGCAGGTGATCATCTGCCTTCTTCCATTAGCAAGCATGCTACAACAAAAGGAAATATTGCTGTGAGCTCCAGAAATTAAGCAGTCTTATTTGGCTAATTCCTTCAAGCCCTCCCCCAGTAATGAGTAGGAAAACAAACATGTCTGTGCAGTAGTAGGAATCCTGCTTATCATTGTACAGGGTAAAAACAAACAAACAAAAAATTAGACCTATGACGCCTCCACAGACTTGGGCCCGAAGCTGCTCAGTAGTTGGAATTGCAGTTGACTCAGCGGTAGTTCTGTGCCCTCAATGTCTGCAGAATCAGATCAATATAATAATTGGTCTATTATCTGTATAGCCAGATACCAAGGCGATGCATGTGGTAAAACACAGACGAACAGAGAGAGAGAGAGAATGAGTCGTTTCTGAGTAACAACAGACATAGAGATCAAATTAAACTTGATACCCAGTCACTGGCTAGATAACCCTAGGGTATTCTTTAAAAAACACAATTGGACTGTAGTTCATACTTTTGCCTAGGCACTGTGTTTTATTGATTTGAACTTTACTCATAAAAATATCCACAGGGCTTTAGGACCTTAGTGGGGAAAGGATCTTTAACTTGTTAGCTTCTCCAGACTGAGCTGGGGGAAATGTACTGGCAGATACGATTTGAAATTGCTTTCAGAAGGTGACAGTCACAAAAAATGTGCAATGTCTGATGTAACCTGTTGTGAGCTGCATAACTGTACCATGTATGGGAGGCAAAATAAATTCCCAGTGTTGCCCCATATGCCTGGCACAGCCTCCTTGAAATACCACCGCTGCAATGGAAAGGTTTTATTTGCAAGGTCACCAGCAGCAAAAGGATTTTTTTGGAGGGGATATAGAGGTGACTGTGCTGGAAGCCAGTTGCTGAAACACTGATTGGCAGAGTCTCAAAAGCCTGTGACATTTTTAATATCAGTTTATATTAACTGAACACTCAGATAGACCTGATCAGCCTGTAAAAGAGAGGGCCATCACTGTGACAGTGAAGTAGATGATAGCCGGGCTGTATTTGTGGTGGCTTAGGACAACTAACAAGGATTTGATTATTGAAATTATGTATTTGTAATTTAACATTTTTCATAGATTCATGGATTTTAAGGCCACAAGAGACCATCTAGAACGACTTCCTATATGTCACATGCCATTTAATTTCACCCCTATACTGAGCCCAGTAACTTTTGTTTGGCTAAAACATATCTCCCAGAAAGGCATCCAGTCTCTATCTGAAGACATTTTTACTTTAGGTTGTGTGTGAAGAGTTTTGGTTTAATGTACATCCATTTGCAGTATCATCCCTCCATAATGAATGGTGAAGCTACTTTCCCATTGTACTCCCAATTTTCACAGTCCCTTAACATCACCAAGGGCCTGGTGTAAAACCCATTGAAATTAATGAGAATCTGGGCTTTGGATCAGGCCCTTTGCTGGTGAAGCCACAAAGTCAATATTTCTTCCTGAGGAGCATGCTGTGATTAAAATTTAGAAATGCTGATGCATGGGGAATGTTGTCTGGAAAACAAACACTGTCTCATTTTGTCGTCTGGCTCTTCTTAAGATCTTACAGGCTCTTGGAAAGTCATACCATCCTGGCTGTTTCCGCTGCGTGGTCTGTAATGAATGTCTGGACGGAGTCCCCTTCACTGTAGATGTGGAGAACAATATTTACTGTGTCAAAGACTATCACACGTAAGAACACAGATGCATTGACTGCTTTTGAAAAGTTGTTCATATTGAATCATCTTTGCAATAGACACTGATTTCAATGGGAGTTAGGAGCCTAAATACTTTTAAAACTCTGGCCTGGAATCTTGCTCCTATTTGCCCCAGGCCCCTTTACTCCACTCTGACAGCATAAAGAGTCACTTACATTTACATCCATTTAAAGGCTACTTTATACTGCCAGAGCGGTAAAGAAGAATCAGGCCTTACACACGAATTCTCTCCTGAGGGGCTGTTGAGGTTTCTCATGAACTCGTAGGAGTATGTGTTTATGTGCACGCTGGTAAATCCTCTGTTCCTGTCAGAGCCTAGCTCTATTAATCATGGGTAGTAATGGAATATAATGGCCCATAATATTCCAGTTAAGGATAGAATTGTGTGTCATCCTGATGACAACTCTTTGAATTGTGCTGAGGCTCAGTAACCACTCTGGGACTCCCTTCTGTCAAAGAGAATGTGAAGGCTCTTAGGTGCTGTCACCGCTATATCACAACCCATGATATGCCCAGTCCTGCAATGGGATCTGCTAATGCAGGCCATTGTGCCCAAGAGGAATCACACTGAAGTCAACAGGATTCCAGATCCACTCCAATCCATCCCAGCACAGGAGTGGAGTGAATATTAGCACAACTGCTCTATAGCACAGTTGTAGGTGAGAATGCTTGACCAGTTCAGTGTGAGCTGATTTTCCACCTTCACCCCCAACAACCACTTGTAGCCAACACCTTTTCTTGAAGTCCCTACCGCTGCTTCTGAACACAGGTTATTAGAGCTGTAACCACATAGGAAAGCTGTTCAAGCCCTGTGATGGACAAAGTCCTAGAATGATCTTCGCCATGCAGTCCCTCTGCCTCACTGGTTCCCAACTTTTTCCATACTGAGAGCCCCTGGATCTCCCCCTCCAGTTACCTGGGACCCACCCCTCTCCCATACAGCAGTATGAGGAGGACAGGATGGTCGTGCTACCCTGATACCTGTTGGGTCACAATCCCCAAGTCAAGAAACACTTCTCTCTCTATACAGGTTCATTGAGGAAATGTGTATGACATTTATTAATAATTATAATTAATGGAGATATCCTACCGTGTTTCCCAGAAAGTAAGACATCCCCCGAAAATAAGACCTACTTCCAGTTTTGCCTCTTGCTGTAATATAAGGCATCCCCCGAAAATAAGACCTCCCGGATAATAAGGCCACCCCGGAATATAAGGCCCCGAAGCTCCAGGAAAAATAAGACCTCCCCTGAAAATAAGACCTAGCGCATCTTTGGGAGCAAAAATTAATTTAAGACACTGTCTTATTTTTGGGGAAACAGGGTATCTCCTAGAACTGGAAGGGACCTT
This sequence comes from Terrapene triunguis, assembly GCF_002925995.2. Lineage (NCBI taxonomy): Eukaryota > Metazoa > Chordata > Testudines > Emydidae > Terrapene > Terrapene triunguis. Next base: position 39,062,639 of record NW_020664481.1, on the reverse strand, counting down.
GAAAGGTCATCAAGTCCAGCCCCCTGCCTTCACTAGCAGGACCAAGTACTGATTTTGCCCCAGATCCCTAAGTGGCCCCCTCAAGGATTGAACTCACAACCCTGGGTTTAGCAGGCCAACGCTCAAACCACTGAGCTATCCCTCCCCCCAATAAGAGCATTGGATACAATAGTCAATGGAGGAGGGGAAAAGGTACCTGTAGAACCACGTGTGGATGGTTGGGAGATCTGACATAGAAAGAGCAGCAAGAGGTAGAGATAGGCTTGAATCAGCCCTGTCTCCAGATCGAAACTTTCACGGAGTTTGAATTCCTGATCTGGATCCATATTTTGCAGTTAAAGCCCATCTCTAAAGAGAAGCTATGGTTGAAATGCTCTCGGGATTCTAAATCTTTTAAATCTAATGTGAACATTTTCTCTTCTTGAATCTTAGTGTTTTTGCACCAAAATGCGCTTCCTGTAACCAGCCAATTCTACCAGCACAGGTATGAAGGGATTGTGTGTGTGTGTGTGTGTGTGTGTGTGTGTGTGTGTGTGTGTGTGATTCGTTAGATACTGTGGTTGTTTGCATATGGACATTTTTCAAAGGTCTGCTCAAACACAGTAAGAAATAGACACCTTGGCTATTCAAGACCCTTCCCCCAGCCCCAGAATGAACTGCATATCTAATACAAAATTAAACACAACTCAGCAATAATAGGATTCTTATACAACTCCAAGAGTCATAAGAATCAAAGTACTTACCAATTATGCACCAAAGCACTTTGTATCTTTAGGGTGCTTCAGGGGTATTAATTAATGTTGCTGTACATCTGATTTAATTCAAAGCCCTGGCTAGAGAACTGAGAACAGAACTTTTATTTTTAGAATCTCTCAACTTCCCATTCATTCAAGAAGTACACTTTGATTGCTAAATCGGATGTTAGCTGTTAAGATACCCAGGCTCCAAACAGGGGATGATGGTAACATTTGCCCTGTTCAAAGAGCACATAGCTTCAGCCACGTCACAGTGCCATGGATGAAAGTGCTGCAGAAAGTTGGCTACGATGTTTGAGGCAGAGCTGGGGAACCGTGTATTCGAGATGGATCTGAAGCAAAACGCTGGTTCCAAACCCCACCAAGCTTTGGGCCCATCTCTGTCTGGTGAATTGAAACCCGAACTCCAGAACCAAAGCTACTCAACCTTTCGAGGAAGACAGGGCTTTGGAGCTTGTACAAGCAGCACTAATAGGGCCTGAACGTTAAACTGATTTTCAGGACAGATTATCATCACTGTTCATGGTGATAGAGATCACAGACCTTGTGTTAGTTTCAAACTGCTGCACAGAGCAGTGAGGATGCAAATTAACTGTAGGAAAGATGTCTTATCAAACCATGCAAAGTGAGGAGTTATGGGATTTGACTTTTTATTTTCAGTAAGCCCACTAGTATGTGCTGTTTACTTAATAAGGGCTTACTTTTCCAAAGTTACACATACACAGCTCAAGTGATTTGTTATTGGTCTCCCTGCCAGTAATTACAATAATGATACCAGAACTATCTGGCATGTATCTTGGGGGCCCAGTCCTGCAAGCTACCTCCCAGGAAGTGCTGGGTTCCCCCAACTCCTTGGAAATCAATGAAAATTGGGGGTGCTCAGCACATTGCAACAGTAGCTCCCTGCAAGCAGCTGGTGTTTCAAACCCATCTTGTGTATGAATTGTATAGGGGCCTTATTGGACCACCCTTACCCATATTGAGTAGCATCTTACTCTGTGAATAGTCCTATTGATTGCAAGAGGGTACCATGCAACATGAAAAGAGGTGGCAGAATCAAGCCCATAACAGCAGGACTGAACTGAGCAAAGCCAAAGTTCAGATTTATTTAAATTGTCTTTGACCAAATGGTTGAATACTTTGGAATTTGATCCCTACTTATGTGTTTATCTTAGCTGGAAGTGGCACTTTGGCACAGAACAACATTTGTACATGAAGAGAGGATCTGTTCACCCACATACCTTCTTATTCTCCTGTCTGCATGTGACACTAATGCATACTCCGCTGGTAGTGACATGAAAATGGCATAGAACCAGCAGCACTCGTATCATCCAAGAGGCAGTGACTGGTCAGATCGAGGTTATAGTCCAGGGCCTGACCATTCTCCCCTCTACACACACAGGCTTCCTGGTGCACATTCCATGTTTCCAGACTAATAGTACGCATTGTTCAGGCCACATCATGTGCACCTCATAAGCCATTGAGCCTGTGTCTGCCATGCAAAAGGGGACTGTGACATGCCACATTTCTGCTCCTCCTCCAATGCACATCAGGTATATAAGCCACAATCTTGCCCATACTGCTTCAGTGAGGTGCCTGCATCTCTCATACTTGAAATGCTTCTAAAGAGGAACCTGCGATAGCATGCCCTGATTACACATGTTCTCTTTATTCTCTTCTACTTCCCTGCATTTTGCATATTACAGAGTAACCCTTCCCATAAAAGCTTGGCCCATTCTACCTCATCCTCTGACTTAGTTGGCAGTTAACAAGACTTGCAGCAAACCTCCTCCAAGCACATGATACGCTGTTTCCCAAGGAGGACGTATGTGTTACTTCAAGTCTGGCAGGTCAGGTAATGACTTGCCTGCCGCTCCTCTCAGATAGAGCATCAGATGTGACGCAGGCTTTAAGCACACCTGGAATTAGAAACAATTCAAGGCAAAATTTTAAAGAAGCTTCATTTTCAGTGGCTCAGAAAAGGAGTCGGTGAAATTACCTGTGACGTATGTGCTGCTTTACAGGGTCTGGGTTGGCACATATCTTCATACATGCACTAATGCATGTGTACCCACGGGCCAGGGTATTGCCTATGGACATAGCTAATAGTTGTGCTATCTGACTATGCAAATTTCAAGCTGGTGGTGCACATATGATAGTGTGTGTGTGTGTGTGTGAGAGAGAGAGAGAGAGAGAGAGAGAGAGAACTCTTGGTGGAAAGTCAAGCCCAAAGTGGCTGCAAAGAACAAACAGCTTAATAAATAGTCGTTTCTGGTTGGTAATTTATTCCAAATCCTGGGTTCCCTTTGAAAATGGCTCTTTTTCAAGGAGTCCTAGGAACTTGTGAACCATGGGCCAAATTCTGATCTTTGAATAGACATGGATAGTTGCCAATGACTTCAAAGGGAGCTGCGCAGGTGCAGCTGGGGTCTAAACAGGGGGCTCTTAGAGATCCAGGATATCCACCCTGCCAGAATAATAGTATGGTACAAACAGTAAGCAGCAGGTAGAAAATTGACAAAATGCCACCTACATTTCTGGTCTGATTTTTCTCTCTATTTTCCAAACCAGGGCTCCGAGGAGACCATTCGAGTGGTGTCAATGGACAGAGATTACCACGTGGAATGTTATCACTGCGAGGTAAGCTTGCAGCATCTCTGCTACTGAGTTGGATCAAGGCAAGATCTGGCCTTTAGGAGCAGAAGATGCCGGAGTGTAGCAGTGAATAAGTGGCTGGGCTTTACATGGTGATGTGGTCCATAGTGAGTAGTTCCAGCCAGCTGTCTGCTGGCATGGTCTGTCTGTCTTGGCACTAAGAGCAAAGAGGCAGAAGTGGGATGAAGACAAGAGCTCTGCAGAGGAGTTTGTTAGAGACAGTTTTTCAAGTGAGGGAGGTGGGTGGGGGAGAGGAAAGCTAAGCTGGGGATCCTGAAAGTCAATGAGTCAGTCCACCCCAGCTGTCTCTTTCAGATGGGCAAGCCATCCATTTCTGTTAATGTTTTAAGAAAATAATTTTTTTAATCAATCATAGGAAATCTCAATATCTAAGAGATCTCAGCGATTTTCCCATCTAATGCGTTGTGTGGATTCACCTGCGATAAGATGGCAGCTCTCTCTCTGCCCCCCCAACGTTATATTAGAATGTCCCACTGAGGATTTATTTTCAGTTCAGTTTCATTATTCAGTTCACCATTCTCTCTCTCCAGTTTAAAGCAAATCAGCCTCCCTGCTTCCATCCAGGATGGCTAACTCCATTATGTGCCTAGATAGAGTAGTTAGACATCTGCCTGACGTGGGCATATGGAACATATGTGGGTGTGGTGTTCTGTCCCATCTAGTGGCACCGAGACCAAGAGAGAGATATGAATGAGTCTGTTCTACAGCTCGAGCTAAGAGCTGTATGGCTTTTAGCTCATGCACTAAGCTCCAGAGGTCCCAGGTTCAATCCTGCTTGCCAACAACCGGGGTGTCTTGGTGTTACACATACACAAATATTGAACAGGAAGAGCTGTGGGCTGTTTTACTGGACTGGGCTCGGGTTCCTTTGAAAATGGGGGCATTAAAATAGTGTATTTCAGCTGTCAAGGTTTCCAAAAGTGACTTGATAATTTTGGAGTCATTCATTTTTGGGTACCAGGTTGAGAGACCTTAAAGGTGCTTGGCTTCCAGAAGTGCTAAGCACCTGCTCCTGAAAACCCTTTCAGAGGTCACCCCTTGGGCACCCAAACTCACTAGTCCCTTTGGAAAGCCGCCTAACTCAGCAGGAATTAAATGTTCATTCAAGAGAAGTGACATGTAAAAGGAATGTTCATCTTGTCTGTGTTGCAAACCAAACAGCAGTTTGTAAATCAGTAGGGCCCCATTTAAAACTGAAATTCATTAAGAGGACAGCCTTTTTTAGGGCAACATTGTATGTTTGTGCAGCAAGATGGGAGGAAAAAGAAGAGGTCGGGGGTTAGGCACGTTATTAGCATTTGGCATTTCTTTAGTGAATCCCAAGTCATTAAAGCTCTAAACAAGGGACTGAACTAACAGAGCATTGCCGATGGGTAGCAGGCCTGCTGGCATGACCGCAATCCGATACAGTGTTTGGCTAGCAATTAACAGGCCTGAGCCCAGACTCTTATGTCTCACTCATGGTTTATTTCATTCTCAGACCCCCATCAAATCTGCCGTTCTGTCCACTTTTATGAGCCTGCTATCTAGTCTGTCATGATTCTAATTGAAGCTCTGAGGCTGATGGTCTAAAAATAATTGGGCATTCGGAGTTTGCATTGTTTACCTACACTGTGGGGAACATTTGTCAATATAGTGGAGTCTACAGGAAGACGAAAGACCTGCCATATTCCAGCTACTGTGATTTCTTTACAGGGAAGCGTAATACATTTTAAAAAGGGCACTATGGTGGAACTGTTTGAAAATTTCCTACCTAATTAAATGGGAAAGAATTTGTGACATTCATTTATAAACTGTGATGGAAGCTAAGAAGTCATAAAATCTCAAGTTCCTTCCTGTTACCTCTGTATTTCGTCACTTAATTTAATCAATGTCTGGAAAAAAAAAAAAAAACCAACAAGATTTCTGACAAATGATCTTTTACCTTTACCGAAATGTTCTCTTATATTCCTGAAATCTTTTAAGTTAAGGGATATAAAGTTATTAAGTAAATATATATTATTGAATTATCTGAATAATAAAAGGTCCCTAAACTTTTATAAAATGCTCCTGCATTGCCTGAAAGCACATTAATACCTTATTCTTTTTTATACTTTCACGGTAGAAATAGGACAAGATTTGAGCATTTTAATGTAAGCTATGGAAGTTAACAGATCACATTTCAAATATGATTAATTAAACTTTGCCTCATCTTTGATATTAAAAAAATAGGGTGAGGAGCCTGAAAATAATCTAGTTGCACATATTGCTCAACTTCTTCGTCAGGATTACCTAGAAGCCAGAATTTCTATGTACTCCCTACCCTCTTTCCAAATCCTGGAATCCAAATGTAAAACCTCCATGATTTGCCTGACCTCAACTGGCATGGATAAGTAACCAAGAGGCTGCTCTGAACTCAAGCACTTCCCTGCTGCAACACACATAGTTGTCACCAAGGAGGATTCCTATTTTGCTTGGGTTATTTTCTTTTTACCTCTGTCACTCTTCTCTTGTCTGAACTCAGCCACTGTTGGCTGAAATTATTTGCCATTCTATGGAGGTACACCTCTACCTCGATATAACGCTGTCCTTGGGAGTCAAAAAAGCTTACCGCATTATAGGTGAAACCACGTTATATTGAACTTGCTTTGATCCACCGGAGTGCGCAGCCCAGCCCCCCCAGAGCACTGCTTTACCGCGTTATTTCCGAATTCGTGTTATATCGGGTCACGTTATATTGAGGTAGAGGTGTATTACATAAATAAGACCAAGACTTCCACCCCACCCCCAGATTTTGTACGAGTCAGTTAGAATTTCAGGGGGGAAAGTTGCCTGCTTTTAAAATATGTCAGCTTTACTTCATCTAATCTAAGTTTAATCTGAGAAACGTACTGTAGAAAGGGAAGAGACCTATTTAGTGAGAGGCCTGAACTGGAACATGAGGCCTGACACCCATTGAACTTTTCAGCTTGCCTCGTTATCTGTAAGATGTACCCCAACCAGAACACCAATCTTAGGAAGTCCGTTCTGCATCACAATCCAAAATTCAAATAGCTTCTCTCTCATCCAAATGATGGTCTCTCTTTACTCAGCTCTTCTCTGGTTCTCCAACTATCTCTGCTCTTCCTCATTCCAAGTCCAACATCATTCAGCTTGTCTGACCGGCTCCACATTTAAGAGGTCAACGTGTGCTACATGTTGATTAGTCTGATCTTTGTCATGGCTAGATCAATGAGGTGGACTGACGAAAATAAATGCAGGTATCAACCAGAGAAGATATGCCACAAAATTACATAAATTTCACGTTCCCTTAGATTTCAGTGACTCGCTCTTAATTTAATACATTATAGTCAATGTCCATCTACCAAATAGTTCTGAGATTGCTGCAGTTAACATGAAAGAGAGAACAAGAGACACCTTAGAGGCTTCAAAGTCTGAATGATGTTTTATTGAAATGACGTAATCAGTCACTAGCTAACTTGTGGATGTGTGTTTGTTTCTCTTAGGACTGCGGTCTCCAGCTCAACGATGAAGAAGGCCATCGTTGCTATCCTTTAGAGGGCCACCTACTCTGTCATGGCTGTCATATTAGGCGCCTCAATATCAAAGTGCCACCACATCCACCTCCAAGCTACCCAATGCATGTTACAGAACTCTGAAAGACACTTTCTATAGCAATGAATCGTTAGAGAGAAGATGGAAGAACTAAAAATGACTTTCCAGTTTTTAAAGATGAAATTCCTCTAATAACCCTCTAAACCAGCTATTTATTTTTTTTAAATCATATGTCAGAGGGCCTCTATGATCATGTCCATGTTTCCATTTACCTTCTGCATTTTCACTGAGACACCACTTACTTAAAAAAAAAAAAAAAAAAAAAATGATGCACCACTGAACTAACTGTGTAAGCAGCAGCATTTCCCAGTACAGTGGTACGAAAGGCTCTGTTCTACACTTCTTGTTTGCTTCATTCCAGTGGGAGTTTTGCCTGAGTAAGAAGTGTAGAATTAATCCCCCCTAAGTTAGCAACCTACATATCACAACAAGCGTGATAAGATAAATACTAGCATTTTAGCTAGTCCCATTGCATCCTAGTCTTAGAGAATAAACAGTCTCACATTTCTGGAATACTTAGATTCCCAGCAGTAGTTCATAGGAAGCAAAGTAAATATATTTTTAGTAACAAAAATCTTCAACCATGGGTTAATTGGTGGTATTCACACCTAGGAAAGGCTTCGGGCCAGTGTCTTTTCCATCCTATTTGCTGTCACAGTGATCCAACAGAGTATTTAGCCTGCTGCAGAAACATGGCAGGTGTCTCCTATAGGAAGCACATTACAGAAGAATGTGTCCATTCGCAAAGTTAAGATTCTCTCATAAAGGGTTATTGCATATGAAGAAAATTCTGGCTCTCCATAATAACTTGCCACTTACATGCTTGGTTTTTTGTAGCGGCACGAGACCAACTGCAGCTTTAAAAGCATTTGTCATGTTCTTCTGGTGAATTGGCACTTACTAAGCAATCCATTTTTTAAACCTGTTTTTGTTCCTAGGTTTAGCAGCCCTTTTGGCTCTGCAAGGAGACACTTCTATGTCTCAGTCCTACTTGTTTTATACAAGACTTCATTTGTTACAAACTGCTTTGCAATTTTTTGTCGTTACATTTTAAAAATTGGCAGCAGTTCTGTCATCTTTTCAGTTTGATGTGTTCTTTTCCAGATGTCATTGTGAATGATTACAGTGATCATCTTCATTTGAAAACCAAGCATGATTTAGCAGAAATAATAATTTAGAGTTTCAGACAATTGAAACAGAAATTGGTATTTTATAACAAGTATTAGATGTACATCGAATGTACACACTTTCATCTTTTGCATAAGCTTTTACAGGAACCTCAGAACTCTGGGGTAATATATATCTTCCATATAGGAAGTTAGATGAATCTTTTTTTAATGTTTGTTTTCTACTGTGCGTTGATGATTTACATGCAATCACACATCTGTATGTTTAAATAACAATTCCATGTAGTCTCATGAGAATTGATCTAGGCTTTCCTGAAATTCTGTTATAGTTTGAAATATGGCCATCACGCCCTTCCTCAGATATATTTAAATGACAAAATTCTTTTACTGTGAAGTAGGTGGAAATATCAGGCAAGATTCTCAACACGTGTAAATTGAAAGACCTGCAGTGACTTCAAGGAAGTTATGCAGATTGACACCACCTAAGAATCTGTCCCATCAGTTTTAGGATTGTCACATGTTAAGTTTCATCAAACTAATTAAGGAAATAGCTATTTGGCAACACCATTGAAGTGTAGTATATAAAGACTCCATTGATGCAATAAGGCAATTCAGGATATGGTTGGAAAGCACAAGGAGCAACCAATGGGCTCTGATTCCTGAATGGAATAATTAACTCATGAGATTCTCACTCCCTTTATAGAGCTTTTTGATATTCCAAAATATCTTTATGGTAAAAAAAAATACATTCATTGATGATGGGAAGAGATGAATGCAACAGTTCAGAAACTGCTGCTGAATTGTCTGGTTGGCAAAGATTAATCTGCCCTACTGGATGATCGTCAGTAAGTCCAATGCGCCTTTAACCAGTCATTTTATAATTAATAGCTGGCTTAGTTAATGTGAAAGCCATGTTTTGGAGCACTGCTAATGCTACAAATAACCTCCTACAGTGGCAGTAAAAATTAACCTTCTCACAAATCTGACTTTATCGAAGTAACTCGAGGAATTTGCCTAGTAATGAAAGTATCAAATTGAGGGTGTCAAAGCTTAAAGGTAAATATTTTGTATTAGTCACAGTATAATACTTTTCCATTTCACAAAACAGCTTTGGGCTTCAAGGCATTGTATTAGCATGCGTTATTGTTAAAACTATATGTATAAAAACCCCACATTAAGAAAAAAATATTAAAACATACAGAAGATTTGGGTCTGTTCACATGAGCAAGCCAACCCAGAACAGTGCTTTCTACTGAAAAGTGCATTCGCTCCAGGTGACTGGGAGCTAGAACTTCATAGAACCATAGAAAACAGAGATGAGAGACCAAACTAGGTCATTTAGACCATCCCTCTGCCAGTGTATTAACTAGTGCTAGGGCTATTAAGTTTGTAAGTTTTCACTCCTACATAGCTTTTCAGTGGACAGCACTATCTAACATGTACATACAATTCTTCTTCGAAAACTATCAGACTTTAGAACAGAATAATACTGAATTTCACATTTTAATTTTTCAGTTCTTTCTAGTAGTTCTACTCAGTTCCAATATGTGTTAAGTATCTTCATGGGAAAATGTTGAAAAATTATGTTTCAATATAGAAAGAGCAGTTTGTTTAAAACCAGAAAGCAGCAGTTGTTGTTCCAGTATTTCCTATAGACAGGGGCATTCTATTAAAACACCATAAATTACAACTGGCTTTTAGAGAGATGAGGTGAGGGAGGTAATATTGTTTATTGGACCAACTTTTGGTGGTGAAAGAGACAAGCTTTCAAGCTACACAAAGCTCTTCAGGTCAGCTGACTTTTACATCATTAATATAAGAGCTGGACCATAGTTGGTATAATTCACCTATTATTATTATTATTCTTAAGGAAGAATAAGGGGAAAGCTAGAAGCAAATCTAAAGTGACATGCTGTACAATTTAGTATTAATGACAGTTCCTATGCATTTTACCTCCTGTCTGGGGAATTGTATAAATGAAAGCATCTAATGCTTTGCTTAAGGAGTATTCTTATGTCAGTCAGTTCAACACAGATGTAAACTTCCCAGTATTCATTTTATAACATGATTATTTATTGGAAACCACCTCTGTGTACTGTACTTTCAGAATATTTCCATAAAGTTTCAGCATTTTACAACTTGTTCTCATTTGCATCATGAGAACTCAGGAATAAACCTTTCATATTTCATTTTTTGTGGAAGATTTCTACAGTGTCCCAAAAGGATGTGGCCATTTTAGGAGATTCACAGAGTCCCTCGTGCACTGGAAGACAAGTTCCAAAGAAATGACCAAAATTATGATAATTTTGGCAGGGGGGGGGGGATCTCAGATATTTGAGCTTTCAAAAAGGGTTTTTTGTATATTTTGTAAAGTGGGGCTTCAAAAGTAAAGTATGGATGGAGGAGTTCTTTAAGACAAGAAATTCCAGAACAGTTAAGTAAACCAAAGCTCTAAAGGAGGCACACAAAAGCTGCTTTCTTGTGTTTCAAGAAAAGTTTAAAAGTTTGTGATTCATCATGCAACTAATGCCATAACTAGAATATATAATTTGACTTAAATTAAGTTTTAAATTAAGTTGAGAAATATTTTCATTTTCTTTAAAAGAATATAGTTTCTTCCAAGAACTTGGACCAACGTTGATTTTTATTTTGTAGGAAATATATAAATGCCCTGTTTGTATATCATGTAACTAGTTTACATGCTGCAAATATACATTAGTTTAACTATTTTTGTATATATCCTTGTAAAACTTCTAAATGTGCTTCTTTGTCTTTTAGTCCCTAGAATGACTTGTGGTTTTTATGTTTCAGTGTTTGATTCCCTTGATTGTTGAAGAAAAAAGATTGGGAAATGTAGATTTATTTATCTAAAGAAGAAGCTACTTGCTATCATCCTAAGTTATTTAATATTAAAAGTCAGAAGTTTCATTTAACCTTAGATGTTATAATCTGCTTTTTTCAATAAAGACATTTTGTAGTTAACTTTGATTTTGTAATGTGTTGCCTGTGAGTAAAGAGTTTATTTTGATTTGTTTGCCAGTAAAAACATTTTAAGAGATCCTTATGCTGCTTACAGAAATGCCAACTGATATTAACTGATTACAGCTGTATTCATGAAAGTGTTTGGTTCTTTAGTGCAAATGTAAATAATTAAGGTCTAAAATACGCCCATAGCTAACATTTTGCAGCTCCACTTAGAAAAGAATTTAGCACTTTGGCAATTTGTAATTAAACCTTACAAATTTGGCTATTTCATATTTGTAGCACTCAGTTTAGATAAACATGTCCTTCTCAGGGCACCTATTGTTTCGTAATGCGCACACTTTCCTTCAGAGAGGCACTGGCTTAGGCGATAATCCTGCAAAGGCTAAGCAGGTTTGGATAGGTCTCTGTATTTCCTTACCCAGTTACTTTGCTTTATAGCAGGGGTCGGCAACGTTTGGCATGAGGCTCGCCAGGGTAAGCACCCTAGCGGGCCGGGCCAGTTTATTTACCTGCTGACGTGGCAGGTTCGGCCGATCGCGGCCCCCACTGGCTGCGGTTCGCCGTCCCGGGCCAATGGGGGCGGCGGGAAGCCGTGGCCAGCACATCCCTCGCCTGCGCCGCTTCCCGCCGCCCCCATTAGCCCGGGACGGCGAACCGCAGCCAGTGGGGGCCGCGATCGGCCGAAC